>NW_021941230.1:5644358-5851858 GCF_902148845.1 Salarias fasciatus | reverse complement strand
GTCGTCTTCTTCTCGTCTCTCATCACTGAACTAAACACTTCCTCTTTTTTTAAAGCCTTAAACTCCCATAAAGCCCCGTTTGACCTTCCAGCTCCTCCGGAGCTGTTTCTGTCCGCAAAAAAATTACCATTTAAGACGCCGAAACACCAATTAAGGCGCTCAATAAAACAATTTAATTGAAGCGGAACAACAAAAGGTGTGGACGGCGTGTGTGTGTGTGTGTGTGTGTGTGTGTGGAGTACCTACTGGGCTTTAGCCTTAAGCTAGTGCTGCCCTTCACTTCCCTTTGCCCACAGCTTTGGCCACGGCTGCTGCGAGGCAGGAGGAGACCAAAAATTAAAAAAAAAAAAAAAAGCAAACAGCAGCTTCTTGGACGTAGAGAAACGCTTTGTTTTTTTTTTTCTCTTTTGTTTTTTTAGTTTTTGGATGTTTTGTGGAGAAAAACGTCGCTTATTCACCTTCTCACATCGTCTTTTTCATCCGTCCTGCTGTGATTTCCTGCTTCCGACCTGTGTGTTCGTCCCTCTCTGCCATCGTTTCATCTGCATTTGAAGCCCTCAAAGAGCCGGCGACTCGGGGATCACACACACACACACACACACACACACACACACACACACACACACACACACACACGGCGGATCGATGCAGGAATAGGCAAACAATAAATATCTGCAGGAAGACGAAGGGGGGGAGGGGCCGCCTTTCATGTCGGGTGTTTAATGCCACTCATCTGCAGATGTCACCAGTTGTGCTTGCCAGCACACACACACACACACACACACACACACACACACACACACACACACACACACACACATGCTCTCAATCACCTTGCCACAGGCTCTGTCCTCCCTGCTTCAAGCCGCCACTGTCTGCGAGTGTATTGAGTCGCTTCAATCAATCGTGTGTGTGTGTGTGTGTGCGCGCGTGTGCGTGTGTGTGTGTCTCAGTGAGTTCCACGACAATACGCTCACATTAAAGCGGATGAATTCAGAGACTTCGACGGGCCGAGCATCACAGGCGGCGGCGATACGTCCGGACGAGTCTCCTCCTGAGTCGGCCTACGTGCGCGTGCGCGTGTGATCTCACTCATGAAATCACAGACACTCACACACACACGTACACACAGACACAGACCCATTTTTGTCTTTTCCTCGCGGATACAGCTGCACTCCGATCCAGCACCTGTCCCCGACCTTTGACCCCGGAAGTGAAACCTTCCGTCTGAACCCAAACAGGAAGTCAGCTGCTCTTCATGCTTCTAATCAATTCCAAATAATCTCCAGTTTTAACCTTCAATGAGCAAAAATATTAAATTCAGCTTTGTTAAAAGTGATTTGTACTTTTTCAACATGTGCAAATGTGAATTTATAATCTGAATTTTCCTTTTAAATCCTGCACACTGCAAAAAGTCCAAATCTGAGCAAGTTTTTTAAACTGGTTTTGAGTGAAAAAGTCTAATTTTACTTGATTAAAGATAAATTCATTTAAAAATTATATTCCAGCATGATAAGATTTCAGAGAAGTTCCCTGAAATCAATTTTCACTTCTATTGGCAGATTTTTCTTTAGTTATTTCAAAATAAAAGTATCATATTTTAAGGGGAAAAAATCCACCAATAGTAGAAGGTAAAACTGTCTTGATTTCAGAGAACTTCTCTAAAACCAAGTCTTTCTACCTTGATGAAATATAATTTTCCAGTGACTTTATCTTAAATCCAGTAAAATGAGACATTTTCACTCAAAACAAGTTTAAAACACTTGCTGAGATTTGGAAGTTTTTGCAGTGAAAGCGGCGAAAAAGAAAACATGTTACACGGGAGCAAAGTCCAGAAAGTGTGAATCTGAAACCAGCTTCCTCAGAATGTGTCCTGAACTGCATCTTACCTCTGACCCCTGGGTCTAAACCAACCTTTCCGCACACGCACGCACACACACAAACACACACACACACACACACAGGAAGAGTGGATCTGTCTGCGGCCATTATGCCGCCGCATCCATAACGGCCCCAGAGCGGCTTTTCAACAATGTGGAAACTGTCTTCTGCTGAGAGAAAAAAAAAAAGTAAGTTTTTTAAAAGTAAAACAGGAAGCGAAGCGGCCGATCCCAGCAGGAGCTTCCTGTGACGCACGGATTAGACAGGGATCAGATTTTAAAACGCCGTACGGATGTTTTCTCTTCTTTCTGTCTGTTGTATTTATGGAGCTGTTATCATCGTGTTGCGTTCACGGGCCATTAGCATGACGTGGAAAAGGGAGAACTTTTGTTGCATTTCGGGTGTTTATTCATGCTACAGCAGCGCTTATGGAAACACTTTGAGGAAGTTTGAGAACACAGAACAACAGAGTGAAAGAGAGGGAACAGAACTTTTTAAAATGCTCTGTCTCCATAGAAATGGGGGTAATGCAACTTTTTGAAAATTCTGAGTAGACACGGAAAATACAACTTTTTGAAAATGCTGCAATGGTAACGAGCGAGAAAAGACAACTTTTCGAAAACCCTGGCTGGTTAGGGTCCAACTTTTCTTTTTTTTATTTGAATTTATTTCTTGATTTCTATCAATAGAAGAAATGAAAATTGTTGATTTTTTATTTGCTTATTTCAAAGTAAAAGTATCTTACTTTAAGAAAAAAATCTTTCAATAGATCAAATGAAAATTGTAGACTTTTTTTTACTTATTTCAAAGTAAAAGTATCCTAATTAAAGAAAATAAATCGATCAATAGAAGAAGTGAAAACCGTCTTGATTTTAGAGAACTTCTCTTAAATCAAGTCTTTCTATCTCGATAAAATATAATTTAAGCAAATTTATCTTAAATCCAGTAGACATTTTCACTCAAACGTTTCTGTTTTCACCATTCCTGCTGTTTCCATGTAAACGGGGCGTCGTTTTCAAAACGTTTCCGTCAAACAGCACCAAACGATGCGTTTTCTCAACACCTGCTCCGTCTTTACAAACATCTTCCTGTTTTTTTTTTTTTTGCTGCTGAGCGTTCCTGCAGCAGTGCGGCTGATTATCTCTCCGAGCCCCGGGGCGTTCCTCACACATCCTATATAAATGAATAAAGCGCCATGTTTAATTCACCGGCGGCTGATTAAAGTTGAAGCGGCGCTGCGGCGCCCCCTTCCATCCGCGCCCCCCCCCCCCCCCCCCCCCCCCGCCTCCTCCATGCATCGAGAGCGGTCGCGTCGCCGCGCATTGTTTTCCGCGAGGTTCCTCCCCATATGGAAAGCCAGCTCGCCGCGGCGCTTCTCCAACGTGTGATCGCCAAAACAAAAGGCTGGCAGCGGTTAAAACGGGCGGCTCTGCGGCTGCATGACTGAGAAATCCAGTTTTACACTGCAAAAAATCAAGATCCGAGCAAGTTTTTGACACTTGTTTTGAGTGAAAAGGTTTCATTTTACTTGATTAAAGATAACTTAAAAAATTATATTTCATCAAGATAGAAAGACTTGATTTAAGAGAAGTTCATTGAGTTCAGCTGATTCGGAAATCAAGACAGTTTTCACTTCTTCTGTTGGCAGATTTCTTTTCTTAAATTGAGACACTTTTACTTTGAAACAAGTAAAAACAAAAAGATCTAAAAAATTTCCACTAGTTGCATTGGCCAATTTTTTGTCTTAAATCAACATACTTTTACTTTGAAATAAGTAAAAAAAAAAAAAAAAAAAAAAAATCTATAGTTTTCACTTGTTCTATTGACAGATACTTTTTTCTTAATTTAAGCTACTTTTACTTTGAAATAAGGAAAAAAAAATCTCAATTCCCAATAGCTGTATTAGCAAATTTGTTTTCTTAAATGAAGATACTTTTACTTTGAAAATAAGTGAAAAAAATCTACTGTTTTCACTTGTCCTATTGACAGATATTTTTACTGATTTCAAAGTAAAATTAATTTAAGTAAAAAAAAAAAAAATCTGCCAATAGAAGAAGTGAAAATCTTATTTCT
This sequence comes from Salarias fasciatus, assembly GCF_902148845.1. Classification (NCBI taxonomy): domain Eukaryota; kingdom Metazoa; phylum Chordata; class Actinopteri; order Blenniiformes; family Blenniidae; genus Salarias; species Salarias fasciatus. The sequence goes on along the minus strand of NW_021941230.1, from coordinate 5,847,904 downwards.
GAGAACTTCTCTTAATTAAAGCTAGGGTTGGCAATCTTGGAAAACTAGCATGTAGCACGAATGTAGCTTCTCCCCAAGGCTCCGCCCAGCTCCCACCCCATTGGAGAAGCTCCCGTTGGGAGCGGAGACGCGGCGTTTCCGCGTCCAGTGCGTTCCTGGCGTAACCTGTCCTCAGCGCTTCGTTTCTTCGTTTTTCTTTATTTGCACTACGCCAAGTTATGCCGCACTCAACGGTAAGTAAATCCCCAAAACATTCTTCTCCGCCATTTTGCAACGACGCTCCGTTCTTCTACGCGCGCACTGAACCAGGGTCAGTGCACGCCATTGACATGTACGCGCAGGGGGGCAGGTCGAACGGCGAAGGGATTTGATTGGTTTAAAAAAAGGAGTCCCGGCAGGACTATTGGTTGCTGTTTTTCCTGTTTTACTCCTGCTGTAGATAGCGGATATTTTCTGCTCTACTTGAAAAACACGCTATGAATTGCTTCCTATCAGGTCATAAAGATCATTTTAACCAGTATTTGAAAAATGTACCTCTTTCAGATTGCCACCCTAGCTTTAAATATTGTCTTTCTATCTTGATTAAACATAATTTATAAGTGAATTTATCTTAAATCCAGTAAAATGAGACATTTTCACTCAAAGCAAGTTTAAAAAATTTGCTCAGGATTTGACTTTTTGCAGCGTAAAAGATCTCCGACGAGCCTCTTTTCGGATGCATCGGGTTCATTCGTCGTCACGCCGTTTTCAATATATGTAACCGCGGCGGGGGCGGATTGACCTGTGCATTAAGCATTTATAGGATAAAATTCACACACTGGGCCGCGTTTGATGTCCGATTGATCGGGTGGGGGAGGGGCTGATTTCCCTCCCTGCATCTTAGAAATGACCCGCCGGAGCCTAATGTGCACGGCTGGTGTTGATCAGCTGTGGCTTCGGTTCCATAAAGGGCTCTGAAGGACATTCCTTCACCCACTTCGTCCATGAACAACAATGTAAATCTGAAATATTCCACATCTGTGAAGGAATTTTGGTCCAAAAATGTGCATCTTTTAACTTTTCACACCATGGTCTAAGGCAGGGGTGTCACACATAAGGCCCGTGGGCCAAAAAAATGACCCACAAGAGGCTCCAATCCAGCCCGACAAACCACCAATTGTCAGAATTTCAAAAGATTTTTCAAAAAATTCAAAGTCGTGGATTATTTTGTTCATTCTCACCTCAAAAATCTCCAAATTCCCAGGTTCCCTGAATGTACCATCTGCCAGTTCTGTATCTTTTACCTTGAATCTCCTAATATTACCAATTATTGTGAACAAGGGTGTCAAACACATGGCCCATGGACCAAAAACTGACCCGTAAGACGCTCCAATCCAGCCCAATAAACCAGAGGTCATCTGAATTTCAAAAGATTATTCAACAAATTCCAAGTAGTAAATTGTTTTGTCCAAATCTCACCTCAATCCCCCCCAAAATCACCAAATTCCAAGGTTCCCTGAATGCACCGTCTGGTTGGTCTAATGTTTTTTTTTTTTTCCTTTGGCCGATTATTGTGCATGAGTATGTCAAACATAAGGCCTGTGGGCCAAACCTGGCCCGCAAGAGGCTCCAATCCAGCCCAATAAACCACTGATCATCAGAATTTTCATAGATTTTTCAACAAATTTCAAGTTTTATTTTGTCCAATCTCATCTTAATCCCCCCAAAATACCAAGGTTCCCTGAACGCACCATCAGCCAGTATTGTGTCTTTTACCTTGCTTCTTCTAATCAGACCAACTATTGTGCACAAGGGTGTCAAACATAAGGCCCGTGGGCCAAAAAAGGGATGGCAAGAGGCTCCAATCCAGGCCAATAAACCACCAATCGTCAGAATTTGAAAAGACTTTTTAACAAATTCGTAGTGGATTATTTTGTCAAATTTCATCTAAAACAAATCCAAATTCCAAGGTTCCCTGAACGCACCATATGCTATGATTTTTTTCAGGTCTTTTACCTTGCTTCTCTGAATAAGACCAATTATTGTGCACATGGGTGTCAAACATAAGGCCTGTCGGCCAAAAGCAGCCGCAAAGCGGCTCTAATCTGAACAAATGGTAAAAAAAAATTGATATAAAACATAGACTAAAAAAAAATCATTTTATAGACATCTATAGACATCTGTAACAAGAAATAGCTGGCTGAGACCTGAACTGAGAAATTGGTGATGCCGCCGTGAAAGCTAGCTACTTTATTGCTAGCAAACAGCTGTAAAAACACCCATAATGCAACATTTTTTAGTTTTTTTGGACATTTTGTTATATTAAAATGTTCTTTAAGTTGAGATTGTAGTCATTTTCTGTCATAGCTGTTTTTTTGTTGAAAATATCAACTATTAGATGATTTATACTCTGCACTATTACAAAGAAAAGTTTAAATTTAAACGTTATTAAAAGCGCTGTTTCACTTCAGAAGATGAAATTGAGCTAAAATATGCTTGACATCCCTGATTTAATGTCATTTATACGATTTTGGTGAAAAATGCACATCATTGATTATACTTTTTCAGTCAGAAAATGCAGATTTGTAGCCATTTCTCTGTTAGAAACACTCTTTCCTGCCGTCTCAGCAGCCCCCACTAGTGGCCTGACCTGCTAACTACACCAGCTCTAAACATCTCATTCAATTTTAAATCTGAGAAAACCAACATCTGTTCTGTTCTCCGTCTTTAACCTCCGTTTGTTTGTTTGCGTTGATCTTTTCGGCACCTCGGGCACTTTTCGAAATGCCCCGCAGATCCGATGTGACACGTTTAAACAATCTTGACGATCCGGGCTCCGGAGTCGGGAGGAGGAAGTTGATGGATCTTGACGTGCCGGCGATGGAGCGGCGCTCCTCCAGCGCCGCCGCCGCCGCCTTCTCTGGTACCTGCTTAACGGCGGCGGAAGCCGACCGAGCGGAAAAACACCCGGCGTTTTTCTTCTGCTTGTCTGATCGGCGGGGGGTGGCACCCAGACACCTGGAAGGACTCCAGAGGAGACACACACACACGCACACACACACACACACACACACACACACACTCCGTGTCCACTAGGATGAACGGTTAATGTGTAATGAAGGAGAAAAGACACATCTGCACAGAGCCGAGGACGATGAGCGAGTACAGGACTCAATGTCTTAATAAACCTACAAAAACATGCATCTGGCGCCAGTTGTTGAGTCAAAGTTAGCTGTATGTTCAAAAATACAACCGATTAATGCTTCTGTGTCATTTATCAAATGAAATTCAGTCTTATTTTTGGCTTTATTGCAGCTAAAATGGTTAAAATGTCAAAATTTTTGGTTGGTTTTAACACAGGGGTTTTCAATTGGTGGCTCTGTATTCCCTCTGTAGCGGCTCCATGAAGCTTTCACAAGGTGAATTATGAATAAATATGTAATTTATTCTTATTATAAACACCACAGGAGTATTCGAAATCATCAGTCGCTCTTGGTTCAAAAGATTTCCAAAAAAAAGGTAGAATTAGGATAAAATTGTTGAAACCAGAAGAAATTTGAAAAAAAAAAAAAAAAAAAAAGATAAAATGGCTTAAAAAACCTGAAATTTGTAGAATTTCTACTCAAGAAAATAAAATGCGGCTGGGAAAAAAAGCATTCAAAAGCGCTTAAAAAGAGGTAAAGTTGTGAAAACTGCTAACATTTCAAAACTGTAAAAGAGAAGCTTGAAAAAAGAAAAACTTTGAATATTAGGTACAAAAATAGGTAAAATGTAATCATTCACTTTTCTAAATTGTAGTTCAAACCTCAAATGCGTCATAAAATACAGTTTTTGCTTGTGCATCAAAACTATATAAATTTGCCATGCGGCTCCAGACCTGCTTGACTTTTGAAAAGTGAAAAATGACAGAGAAAAATGTCATCATGATTTCCAGACAAATGGTTTAACTTTTTGATCAAGAGATCATTTTTATTGAGGAAACCCTAATTAAACTTTAGGTTGTGTTTTTCATTGCATTTTGGTGTTATGTTTACACGACAATGGTGCTTTGAGCAATTTTTTGAAACTTTTTGACCAAATGGTGGACGTTTTTTTGGAAATGGCCATACTCCATTTAAATGAGGGAGAAAATGCAACTTTTTGAAAATCCTCCAACTCCGTCACCATGGTAACGGAGGACTTGCTTGTTTCTGGGGTTGGGAAAAAATAAATCAAGTGACATAAGTATCGGTTTTTTCTATGTAACATTTTTTAAATCGTTTTTTTTGTTGAACTTTTTTCCCATCATCTTAACTTTTAATATTTCATTTAGTTTTATTTTTAAAAGGTGGGTTGAAAAATACTTTATCTTTGAGATATATTAATTTCAAAGAAGATATTTTTCTTTATGATCATTTAAATAAAAAAAAAAATCAAATAAATCAGTTTTTAGGAAAACTGATTCTTTTTGCTATTATTTTTACTTATTGTGTACACAGTGAACACTTTTGAAAATTCGAAGTTAAAAAGTGAGGCTCAGATATTTTGTGCATTTATTTGGGGGAATCTGCCTCCTGTTGACGTCTATAGACGTCAAGAAGCATTTTCACATGATTTCCTGTTCAAGCCGCCAAAAAAACACACAAATATCATCCGAATTGAAGAATCGCAGTTTAAATCGAACTGGTACAGATTTGTATCATCCCCCTCTGAGTACTTTGACGGTTGACGGTCGCCATAGCAACAATCCAACTTGGTTTTCTGTCCATATGGACGTCTGCATTCTCGTTTCTCGTTCTGTTTTCTCTCGTTCGCCTCAGTTTGGCAAAATCGGAGTGACGTCATCCGCTCCTCCACCCCTCCTCCGCCGCGTCCTGGCATCCTCCGGCCCCGCCCCCCTCCCCGTCCCTCCATCTTTTCGCCCACCACCCCATTTATTTTCTCCCGGCCTCCTCCTCGCGGACGGCGGCGGACCGCGGCGCGAGGTTCGCGGGCAGCCTTCCTCGCGGCATATGGACGCGTTTTCCTTCCAAGAAAAAGCTCCGGCCAGATGAGACCACACACACACACACACACACACACACACACACACACACACACACACACACACACACACACACATGCAAATATGAGAAACTCTACAAAAGGATTAAAGAAAAGCAGAAGCTATCTGATCTGCTCTGTGACCCCGGAGGGGGCTCAATCTACTTGACTTGGTGTAATCTTGGTGTTAAGACACACACACACTCGCTCAATATGCCGGTAATCCAGCTGAAGGAGTGCGTACACACACACACACACACACACACACACACACACACACACACGCATATCCGGTGTCGTCTAATAATCTGGCGCCAACTCCTTTAAGCACACGCGACAACACACAAGTTGTGGAGCGAAAGCTTCAGTTCAGCGCAGGGGGATCTTGGACTCACACACACACACACTCACACCCCGGAGCATATGCAGATACGCAAACACACACATTCACATAGACCCGGAGCTGGTAATCTTCCAGCCAGCTGAAGTGTAATCAAGAAGGAGACAGCCATATGTCTGAGGGTGCTGAGCCTTGGCCTCCCTCTCTCTAGCTTTTCAGCCTCTCGCTTTCTTTTTTTTTTTTTTTTTCATTTTTTCTCTCTCCCACTTTTGATCCCTTTTCAACAACTTCCCTTCCTCCGTCACTTATTTCCTTTGATTTTGTGGTTTTTCTTTTCTCTCCTCGAAGATAGACGGCGGAAGGTCGAACCGTCTCAGATCGGCATCAAAGCCGCTAAATGGTGAAGAAAAAAGAGAAGAAAATGCAGAAAAAAAAACATTCATTGCATAATTTGCTATTCATTCCAACTGCGTAAGGCTGATAAACAGTTTCATTCAGGATATCTTTAGGAAATGTTTGAGTCCAGTTTGCATTTTTTTGCCACTGATGTAGTTTAAAATCAAAAATTCAAGAAGAAATCCTTTCCTAAAGTAATAACAATGTTATTATATAATGTAATAACACAAAGAAAGCTGCATTTCTTGGAAATTGAACCTGTTTCTGTGCATTTTGCATCTCAACTTAATCAAATTCATCCATTGAGGACAAATACTTGCCAACAGTTTCTGTAATAAAAAAAAGAAAAATCAGACTTTTAGTCATATAGTCTTCTTGGTTTCAAGTGTTGCAGCTTTAATTACTAGTAAAATCTCTTTATCATATCTTTAGTAAATGTTTGAGTCCAGTTTGCATGTTTTCTGCAGGTATTTGCAACTAATGCAGTTTTCAATACTAAACTGAATCAAAAAAAAAAAAAAAACATCCTTTCAAACAGTAATAACAATGTAATAATGTAATAACACATAAGTAAACCTGCATTTCTTGGAAATTGAACCTGTTTCTGTGCACTTTGCATCTGAACTTAATCAAAGTAATCTGTTGAGCACAGATTCTTAATGTTTTCTGTTATGAACAAGAAAATTCTGATTTCTGCTTGTATAATTCCCATTTTTTCCAAGTAGAGCAGGTTTAATCATTAGTTAATACAGACTTCTATTCATATCTTTAGTAAATGTGTTTGAGTCCAATTTGCATTTTTTTCTTGCCACTGCTGCAGTTTTAAATCATGAATTGAAGAAAAAAATATTTCCAACCATAATAACAATGTAATAATACTGTAATAACACAGAAACAAAAATTCTTGGAAATTGAATCTTTCTTGTGGATTTTCCTTCTGAAATCAATCAAATTCATCCACTGAGGACACATTTTGGCCAACAGTTTCCCAGAAAAAAAAGATGTGATTTCTGGTCATAAAAATGCCAATTTGTTCCAATTGTTGCAGCTTTAATTACTAGTGAATAAACAATTTTATTCATGATATCTTTAGTAAAGTTTGAGTCCAGTTTGTATGTTTTTGCCACTAATGCAGTTTTCAATCATGAATTAGAGAAAAAAAATCCAGCAGTAATAACAATGTAATAATAATGTAATAACATAAATAAACCCACATTTCTTCGAAATTGAACCTTTTTTCATGCATTTTGCATCTCAAATTGATAAAATTCATCCATTCAGGACAAATTCTTGGCAACACTTTCTTAGCAATTAAAAAAAGTGATTTCTGCTCAAATGTTTCCCTTTTGTTCTGAGTGTTGCAGCTTTAATTATAAGTTGATTAACACTTTTGTTCATGACATATTTACTGAATATCTGAGTCTAGTTTGTATGTTTTTGCAATTAATGCAGTTTTTAATCATGAATTCAAGAAAAAAAAAACTTTCCAACAGTAATAACAATGAAATAATAATGAATTAACACATAAATAAATCTGCATTTCTTGGAAATCAAACCTTTTTTTGTGCATTTTGCAACTCAAATTGAGAAAATTCATTCATTCAGGACAAATTCTTGCCAACATCTTCTGTTAGAAAAAAGAACTGATTTCTGTTCATATCATTGTTATTTTTTCCAAGTGCAGCACCTTTAATTACTAGTTAGATACTTTATTCACGATATGCTTGCAAAATGTTTGTCTTTAGATATCCTGCATGCTCTGTGTTTTTGCATCATGTATTTCTGTGTGTGTGTGTGTGTGTGTGTGTGTGAGTGTGTGTGTGTGTGTGTGTGTGTGTGTGTGTGTGTGTGTGTGTGTGTGTGTGTGTGTGTCCCGGTCCCCTATGTGGAGACAGCTGGTGTATCAGTGACCCTGGCTCACATTCCTTCTCCTCCGTCTCCCTCGCTCCGGGTCCTCCTCCCCGACCGGCCACATCGCGAGACGTTCCTCCATCCCTCCTCCATCCCTCCATCCTCTCCATCCTTCCATCCCTCTCTCCTCCATCCCTCCATCCCTCCTCCATTCTCTCCTCCATCCCTCCATCCCTCCTCTGTCCCTCCTGCGTCACCCCATCCCTTTCCATTCATCCATCCCTCCATCTTCATTCCTCCTCCGTCCTTCCATCCCTCCCACCTCCATCCCTTCATCCCTCCTCCATTCCTCCATTCTCTGCTCCATCCCTCTATTCATCCCTCCATCCCTGCTCCATCCTCTCCTCTGTCCCTCCATCATCCCTCCATCCCCTCCTCCGTTCCTCCATCCCTCCTCATCCCTCCTCCATCCCTCTGTCCTCTCCATCCTTCCATCCCTCCCTCCTCCATGCCTTCATCCCTCTATTCATCCCTCCATCCCTGCTCCATCCTCTCTGTCCCTCCATCCTTCCTCCTTCCCTCTATCCCTCCTCCATACCTCCATTCTCTCCTGCAGCCCTCCTCCATCCTGTCTCATCCTCTCCTCCATCTCTCCATCCTCCATGCCTCCGCCATCCCTCCATCCCTCTGTCCTCCATCCGTCCATCCCTCCACCTAATCCCCCCGTCAGATGAACTGCCCCCTCTAACCCCCCCCCCACCCCCCTTGGGAGACGTCTAACTGTATTAAGACAGCAAATCCATGTCCTTACAACGGCTACAGATGTCTTTCTTTATTATCCCCTCTTTCTCTTTCCATCACTCTTTTATTTCCTCTCCCTCATTGCATCTTCCTCTCAGATCTCCTTAATCCGTAATCTTCTCTTCCAGCCTCCCAAAATGGTACATGTATAATCTCACATTATGTTTTTGTGGATTTACTTGGGCGTCTCCTAATCCTCCCCAGCGCTTCAACTCTCTTTAAGTTTCAGTCGTAGCACAGAGATGTATGAAATTTGTTTTACAAAATAATAAAAAAAAAAAAGCTTTCCTTGCAGGTTTTTGTCCAGTTCTTTGAAAAAAAAGGCGTATTCGGAAAAATGTTTTATTTATCCATTTAAGATATAAAAATAAAAAACGGAAAAAAAAATTGAATAATGTTTTTTTAAATGTGTTTTACACAATAAGAGCAAATTATTCTGGCCAATAAATACATTAATAAGTGTGAAATAAGCTAAATGTGTTCAGGAAACACTTATATTTATAAATGTGAGTATAAATAAATAAATATAAATATAAATATAAGTAAATACATAAATATACATGATATGTATATAAATAAATAGAACTAGGAATGTAAATATGTTGGACTGGAACATCAGCTGTTCCTTTTACAAAACTGACTTTCAAAAAGTTGTGTTTCTCTTCTATTTCCACAGAGATGGAATCGGAATACTTTCAAGTTGTGTTATCCTAGCTGTTTCAATGGAGACGGAATGAGATTTTTTTTTTTAAAGTTGTTTTCTTCCTGTTTTCAGGGAGATGGAGTCACATTTTCAAAAACTTCTTTTTCTCCTGTTTCCATGAACACGGAGTTGGAATACTTTCACAAAGTTGCGTTTTTCTTCTGTTTCCATGAAGATGGAATTGGAACATTTTCAAAAAGTTGTGTTGTTCTCCTGTTTCCATGGAGATGTAGTCTGATTGCTTTCAGAAAGTTGCGTTTTTCCTCTGTTGCCATGGGTTCGGAAAAAGAACATTTTCAAGATCTTGTTTTTCTCCTGTTTCCCTGGCGATGTAGTTGTAGTTTGAATGCTTTAGAAAAGTTTTATTTTTCTCCTGTTTCCATGGAGACGTAATTGGAATATTTTCAAAAAGTTGCATTTTCCCCTATTTCCAAGGAGGCGGAGTCGGAAAATTTTTGAACACTAGCACTTTCTCTCATCTCCTTGAAGACGGAGTTGGATCGTTTACAAAAAATTTCCACCTTGGGATTCGCTTTCAACAACTTGCGATCTCAGTGCCTACGAGCCCTGTTGCCGTGGAAACTGACACCAAAAATGTAAATGAATTTTCATGTTCATCATCCTCTCAAACATGGCCGAGCAGTAAAGTGTGACCCTGCTTTAACTCGTCTTCTTCTTCTCCTCAATGAATAAAACAGCGTCGATAAATGAATAACAAGCTCCATGAATAAAAACAAGAGGTGACGTGACTGTTGATTGCAGCGGCTCTCATGCATTTCAGAGGGGGGTCCAGGGGGGTCGCACCTAGCGTCGGACCCCCCTACTCCAGGGGCCTTGTCGGGTGCCGGGGCCCCGGGCTCGCCCGGAGGCACGGCCCCGTCCGGAGGAGCCCTCGGCCGGCCGGCGGCTGAATAAAAGATGGGCGGGAAGGCCGGCAGCGCCGAGAGGGCCCCGGCGTCGAGCCGCGCTCCGCAAGCAGATGCTGGGCGGGTAATGAAAGGAAGAAGAAGAAGGAAAAAAAAAACCAGGCGGAGGAAAAGGAGATTCGCTCGAAATATAGACGTGGAGAAAAGCAAGTAAAATCATCAATCACACTGTAAAAAATCTAAATCTGAGCAAGTTTTTTAAACTTGTTTTAATTGAAATGTCTCATTTTGCTAGATTTAAGATTAATTCACTTAACGATTATATTTCATCAAGATAGAAAGACTTGATTTAAGAGAAGTTTTCTTTAATCGAGTTGATTTTCACTTGTTCTATTGGCAGATTTTTTAACTTAAAGTGAGATACTTTTTCTTTAAAATACGAAAAAAAAATCTACAATTTTCACTTTTTCTATTGGCAGATTTTTTTTCTTACATTATATCTTTACTTTGAAATGAGTAAAAAAAAGTCTGACAATAGAACAAGTGAAAACTGTCTTGATTTCAGAGAACTTCTTTTAAATCAAGGCTTTTATCTTGATGAAATATAACATGTAACTGAATTTAACTTAAATCAAGTAAAATGAGACATTTTCACTTAAAACAAGTTTAAAAAACTGGCTTAGATTTTGAATTTTTTTGCAGTGCATTTTTTTCCCTAGGTTGAGGAAGCTATGTCCCGCCCTGCCCTGCCTCTGATTGGCTGGTGATCGTTGCATTCACTGATTTGATTGGTTAATGTCTATTGCTGACTGAAATCATGTGACAGTGAACAAACACCACACATGGATTTACTCTACTGAGCATGTGCAGATGAGCTGTTTACCGGTCGCAGTAGGTGCGTTCGACATGAGAAAGCCAGAGGTAGACGGAGCTAGACGAAGTAGACGACGCAGCCGTGGGGCGGAGTTATAAGTCTGCCTCCAAGTCGGACAACCCTATGTTCTCCATGTTGGTGTTTCTCATGACTCTACTGTGGGGGGTGTTTACAGGCCCGTCGTCCGGGTGGCAATGCCCCCCCCCCCCCCCCCCCCCCCCCCCCCGCCTGTGCCTCCTTGCCCCCCCTGGCTGTCAGAGGGGTAATTTTGTTTTTCTTATTAAAAACAAAAGAATTCATAATTTCTTTTGTGTGTCACATTGTGTTAATTCATATTCAGTTAACTGAAATGAATACAATTTAAAAAAAACAAAATAATTTTAAGTTACGTTTTGGCTTCTGTCATGTGAAGCGTGCCTGCTGCTGCAAGTGCGACCAGGCATCAAGGGGGGCAGACTGCCTCGCCCCCTCAGTCCAAAAAATTAATAAATACAGTTTTCAGTCTATTTTGTGCTTAAAAAACAACAGCAAACTCCACTGGCTTGATCAAATCAATATGAAGTGTTGCGCTATTCAAAATTAAAAAAAAAAAAAAAAAAAAAAAAAAGGAGACTCCAGCTCTACTAAAGGTGAGGGCTGGCTATTTTATCATTTGTTTTATTACTATTTGTGCTTTTTACCAATGTGATTAATGATCATATGTTGTTGGACACAGTAGAACAGGCCTCTGATCTGTGGATTCTGTCTTTGTGTTGCTCCGTTACTTTTTCGCCGCCGCTGCCCCCCCCCCCCCCCCCCCCCCCCCCCCCGTTTGTAGCCGCCGCCGCCGCTGCCCCCCCTCCCCCCTCTACACTGGGCTGGAGCCGGGACTGGGTGTTTATTTATGCAAATAAAGCGCGTTGTCATCAAATTGATGACGAGTGGGCTCGGGTCCAATCCCCTGCCTGTATGAACCAGAGAGGTGGGCCAGGTAGCCGCGGTGAGTTGCTCTCGAGCAGCTCACGCGGCTACCTCTGTGACCGATCTCGTTTGGGTCTCGCGAGTTTTCGATGCCCTACGTAGGTCCGACGTATCAGTGACGCCGGGCCACATCTGGGCGGGGCGGCTCAAAAGTCTTAAAGGTCTGCCTCTGGCTTTCTCATGTCGAACGCACCTAGTGTTTCCGCCGTCTCCATGATGACGGAAGTGGCTCGGAGCAGCACTGTTGTGGAAACGGATGCCTGAAATGCAATGAAAGTTTTGCATTTTCATTTAAAATCCATATAAACATACTAAATAAGTTAGATACAGACCATAAGCCCCGCCCACTTCTCGTACTGACCTCCACCTCCTCTGTTACACTGCAAAAAACAAAATCAAAATCGGAGCAAGTTTTTTAAACTTGCTTTGAGTGAAAATGTCTCATTTTGCTTGGTTTAAAATAAATTCACTTAAAAATTATATTTCATCAAGATAGAAAGACTTGATTTACGAGAAGTTCTCTGAAATCAAGACAGTTTTCACTTGTTCTGTTAGTGAAGTTTTTCAACTTATTTCAAAAAAGTATCTGAATTTAAGAAAAAATTTTTTACTAAACTGGGTCAAATTTTGATTTTTTTGCAGTGTAACTCTTTTGACCAACTTTTTAATGCAAATTTCAATAACTTTCTTTGCTTTGATTGAAACATATACCAATAGATGCATGTTACACTGCAAGAAAGTGTGACCCAAACACAAGATCTCAACAGTAAAGCAAAGAAACTGAGTGTTAAAAATGGTGTGTCAATATCCCATCATATTAAGTGTTATATACGTAAGTTCTAAATAAATGGATTTGTTGAGTTTATTTAATGAATTGCCACTTTTGGAGGATAAAAAGTGGATTTATGGCTGAAAAAATGAGACATTTGGAAGGAAAAATGGGAAAATAAGTGTCAAAATAAAGGTTTTGGTTTAGAAATGTAAGAAAATGTTCAATAATTGTTGATTAAACGCAAGATAAACAACATACACTCTAAAAACGGTTTGCCTAAATACAAGATATGAGCAGTAAATTAATACTAAAAAAGAGATCTGGATAGAAGAATTTTAAATCCTGAAATAAGTCTCTCTGTCTTAAACTGATCTGAAATCAAGTGAGACGAGACTTTTTGACTGAAAACAAGATGAATGAACTTGGTTGGATGGTCCGTCTTACGTAATACGCTGCATCCAAGTTGATCTGGGAAAATCGTCAGTGAACTAGCCTGGTAAACCAGCCCCGCCCACTCCACATCCGGATCATGGGAACAAGGGAATAATAAGAGAATGCGACGGAGCAGTGTGACTGATGAGCCAATCAGCACTGCCGCTTTTTGTTTTCAAATTTCTTCGGCGAATTCTGGCAAAACCGGAAGCGACGCCATCACTGCGTGTAGCTTCTTCCAAAACAGACATGGCGGAGGTGAAGATTAACCACAGCCTGTAGCCAAAATACCAAGTATTCCAACAATCAAGCAAGAGCAGGAGTCTACAATTGGTGACTTTCTAACAGGAAAGGACGTTTTGATGAAATATTTGTTTTGAAGCGCTGATTGACTGAAGTGCACTGTCAGTCAAAGGAGTAACCGACGCCCTCTGCAGGAAGTTTGTATCGCCTTGTTCCCAGACCTAACCTCATAAACCAGCAACGCCCTATCCTCATCCACATTTGGATTTTGGAGCTGGGGAGGGTATGGGGACAAAGTGAAACGGCCGAGCCAATCAGCGTTGCCGCTTTTTGTTATCAGATTTTTTTTGCGAATTCCAGCAGCGAAATCGGAAGAGACGCCATCGCTGCGCGTAGCGGAGATTAACGAGATGAACTTTAACCATCATGTCAAAGCTGCAATAACTAAAGTTATAGCCGAAATACCAAGTATTACAACAATCAAGCAAGAGCAAGAGTCTGCGCTTGGTGAGTTTCTAACAGGAGAGGATGTTTTCACGTGTCTTTACATGTAGAGAAGCTAACGCATTTTGATGACGTATTTGTTTTGAAGCGCTGATCGGTTGAAGCGCGCTGTCAGTCAAAGGAGTAACCGACGCCCCCTGCAGGAAGTTTGTATGGGGTCGTACCCAGACCCAGCCCAGCTCCACGATCCAAATAAGGAGTGGGCAGGGCTGCTTTGCCAGGCCAACAGTGAACCACTTGTGAAGGGAAGTGGAGATTTTACTCAACAGGTTCATCACAGAAAATGTGATTTTACCATTTTTAACAGTGTCTACTGCAGAACACACAGCCCAGAGTCCCGAGTGTGTGCTAATGACTGGAATATGTGTGGGCAGGGATGAGTGTGTGTGCATGTGTGTATATCTGTGTCTGTGCAGTGTTTTTTTTTTTTCCTGCTTTTGAATGGAGTCTGAAGAGGCTCAATGTGTTTCACAAGCGCTCTGCACAAACACAGCCAGTGTTTCACACACACCTTTCACTCTCCTCCTGTGTGTGTGTGTGTGTGTGTGTGTGATCACAGCTGAAAAATAACAAGGATGTGGGTTGTCTTGAAAAACCATTGTCGTGCAACACGTTCGCGGACGATTGAGGGACGTTAACCTGCGTCTTTTAGATCATGTTGTCAATTCTGGACAAAAGAAAGAGATAAAAACACTTTTTGAGCTAAAATCAGTTGTTTCCGACATTTTGTCTCAGTTTAATGAACTTACAAGTATAGAAAACAAGTAAAAAAGCATTTTAATGCAAGTTTAAAGTAAAATGTTGAGTACTTTTTTAATGTAAATGGAATGAAAATGTCTGTTTCTGAGATATGAAAACCATTAAATTTAGTTTATATTCACATTCGACCCACTGTCACAACTTTTTGGTGAAATCCAAATGTATACACCAAGATTCAATTTATACAGTGACTTTACTTTGTTTTCACACTTGGAAAGTGCTGCAAAAAATGCAAAAAACAATTGCAAAAAAAAAAAAAAAAAAATACACTGCATAAAATGCAAAAAATCCAAATCTGAGCAAGTTTTTTAAAACTTGTTCTAAGTGGAAATGTCTCATTTTGCTTGATTTAAGATAAATTCGCTGAAATATTATATTTCATCAAGATAGAAAGACTTGACTTAAAAGAAGTTCTCTGAAATAAAGACAGTTTTCACTTCTTCTAGTGGCAGATTTTTTTCGCTTAAATCAAGATACTTTTGCTTTGAAATAAGTAAAAAAAAAAAAAATCTACCAATGGAAGAAGTGAAAACTGTTTTGATTTCAGAGAACTTCTCTCAAATCAAGTCTTTCTATCTTGATGAAATATAATTTTTAAGTGAATTTATCTTAAATCCAGTAAAATTAGACATTTTCACTCAAAAGAAGTTTAAAAAAACTTGCTGAGATTTGGATTTTTTCCAGTGTACATATTAAACATAAGACAGTTATATGCTTCACATCATTTCAACATCTCCCGTTTTGAACCAAAATTATTCATAACACAGTGCAAAAAAGGATAACCTAAAAACAAGATATCAACACTAAATTAAAGAAAATTACTCTTGAAACTAGTGAAATTATCTGTCCATGCAGCAAGTGAATTTTACTTAAAAAGAGATCTTGATATAAGAATATTAAACCAAGAAATCAGTCTCTGCATCTTAAATATATCTTAAATCAAGTGAGATGAGACATTTTGACTGAAAACAAGACTTTTGAACTTCGTAAGATTTTGAATTTCTGCAGTTTTTGCAGTGTATGCTTAAATAGCTTTTTTTTAAATCAAGTATCTATTTGGTCACTTTTTTGATAAAAAAAAAGAGCTTTTGCTCATGATTTGAGTCGTAAGAGGAAAAAAAATGAAAAGGTGAAGAGTAGTGGGGATAATAAAACACGGCGGGGTGAGGGCGAGTGAAACAGGAAGCTGGAGAGGCCGGTTATCTCAGCCTCTCAGTGTTAGCTGATAGAATTGAAGTGTTTAGCATATATGCTAATCGTTCACACAGGCGGCGGCGGATTACCGCCACGCTCTGCCAAGAGTCCTCTCCCCTTCCAAACAAAAAAAAAAAAAAAAAAAAAAAAAAAAATCCACTCCTCACCTTCCAATTCATCATTTTTTTAAAAAAAATTCTTGAAGGAATGGGAGAAGATGGTGTCGTCGGCGTATCGATTGGTAGTTTATAAAGCAGGGGTGTATTAAAGACGAGGCAGTGGGGGGATCGGGTTCAAGCACCAGGGTTATCTCGCTCATCCACGGCGGCCGCTGTGCAAATATTTTCCTAAAGATTTTGTGGCAACACACAGAGGCAACTCTCTCTCTCTCTCTCTCTCTCTCTCTCTCTCTCTCTCTCTCTCTCTCTCTGTCTCTCTCCTGTCCCTGACCATCGACCAACACATCCGCCACAAACATCCAGGCTAAAGTCTGCTCTGTATCTGTCCATTTCAGGTCCGGATCAGCAGCCCGGGGTTGGGATGGTTATGTTTAAAAAAAAAAAAACAAAAAAAAAAACTGCCCTTCAACACAGTTGGTGTCGGGTTAAATATTTCACAAGCTGGCCCCTGACTCCGTCCAGGGGATTGATTTTTCACGAGCGTGTCCGACCTGGACGCGGTTTCCCCCCGGCCATTAAAATGCCACATATTGTGTTGTTATCATTATTAATTAAAAAAAAAAAAAGTTGTGATCAAGAGAGAAGAACGACTGATCCGCACTCAACGGACAGATACATTAAAGCACACAAGCCTGGCGTTACTGTATACTGCCATCCCAGTCATAAAAAAAAAAAAAAAAAAGAACAATGTCCCTGTCTATTTCCTCCTCGGCCAAAACCTGCATTGCTCTGCCAAAAACAATTAAATACACATCAGTGAGCTGCAGTTTTTCACTCCTACACCGTCGCTACCAAACAAAACACTGACTAATGGAAGAACCCAGCAGCTTTTACTCCTGTTTGACCGACTGAAAGCAAACGGAGCAACTCGGTTTAGGTAAATATCGCTGTTTTCATCTGATTTGGAGGGAAGGCGGATTTATTTTTGTAGCAGCCAGAAGGAAGTTCGCTGTGCTTTATAGAGAAATTAAAGAAACGCATTAAAATAAGCTATTAGGATTCCTAAACTTGAATAATTAAGATTATGAAATGCATTAGACTTTACAGGAGTCAAATCCGAGGACCTCTAATTTACTCAGAATGTACATGAATCAACCCTGAGGGCCTCTAATCCACTTAAAATGAACAGAACTCCAACCTAAGTACTTATAATCCATTCAAAACGGGCAGGACCCAAACCTGAGGACCTCTCACTCATTCAAAATTTAATAAATTCAAATCTAAGGACCTCTTATTCACTCAAAATGTACTTGATTCAGACCTGAGGGCCTTTAATCCGCTTGAAATATAAAGAACACCAATCTGAGGGCCTATAACCCATTCAAAATGTGCAGGACTCAAGCCTAAGGACCTCTAACTCTCTCAGAATTTAAATGATTCAAACCTAAGGGCCTCTAATCCATCTCAATATACAGACATCCAACCTGAGGGCCTCTAACCCATTTTAAACACACAGGAATCATACCTGGGGACCTCAAAGTCAAGCAAAATTTACGTGATTCAAACCTGAGAGCTTCTAATCCATTCCAAATTTACAACACTAAAACCTGAGAGCCTCTAATCCAATCAGAATATACAGGACTTAAACCTGAGGACAGAGGACTCAGAATTTAAATGATTCAAAGCTGAGGGCCTCTAATCCACTTAAAATTTACATGATTCAGACCTGAAGGCCTCGAACCCATTCAGATTTTATAGGACTCAAACCTGAAGGACAGTAATCCACTCAAGTTTTCCCAAATTTCAACCCGAGGGCCTCTGAGCCACTCAAACATTATAGGACTCAAACATGAGGGCCTCTAATCCAGTCAGAATAACCAGTACTCCAACTTGGGGCCTCTAATCTAAATTGAATATAAAGGACTGCAACCTGAGGGCCTCTAATCCAATCAGAATGTACGGGACTCGAAAACAAAGGGCCTCTAATCCACTCAAGATTGACAGAACTCAAACCTGAGGGCCTCTAATCCACTCAGAATTGACAGAATTCAAACCTGAGGGCCTCTAATCCACTCAAAAGCTACAGTAGTCCAACCCACGGACGTCTGACTCATTCAAAATTTAGAGGACTCCAACCTGAGGGCCTCTAATCAACTCAAAATATACAGGAGTCAAATAAAAGCCCTCTAGTCCACTCAAAAATTAGAGGACTGGAACCTGAGGGCCTCTAATCTCCTCAAGATTTATAGCCAAAAATGGTACAACTTTTAACTTATCTTGACATTATCTGTTGTTAGATAATGCTGATCAATAAATCAAATGAATGTAGAGTTGAATTTATTGATTTTATGGCTGTATTAGGATCAAAAAATGAGCATATTGTTCCAACATCTGCCACTTCGAATCTAATTCTCCTGTATTATTCTGTGATTCATCTCTGACTGACATACGTTAAATAGAAGCGGAGCTCAAACAGCCGTGTAAAGAGACTGCGGTCACTCAGGCTGTTTTTTTTTTTTTGCCATAATAATTACCTCAGAATACCCAGTACTCCCACTTGGGTGCCTCTAATCTGAATAGAATATGAAGGACTGCAACCTGAGGGCCTCAAATCCACTTAAAGGTTACAGGACTTAAACCTAAGAGCCTCGAATCCACTCAAAAGTTACAGGACTCCAACCCAAGGATGTCTGACTCACTCAAAATTTAGAGGACTCCAACCTGAGGGCCTCTAATCCAATCAGATTGTACAGAACTCCAACCTGGAGACCTCACAACGACTCAAAATTTACAGGACTCCAACCCAGGGGGCCTCTAATCCACTCAAGATTGACAGAATTTGAACTTGAGGGCACCTCTTCTCTACTCAGAATAAACAAGACTCAAAGCTGTGTGACCTTTAATCCACTATAAATATACAGAATTCAAACCTGAGGACCTCTAATCCACTCAAAAGTGACAGTACTCCAACCCAAGGATGTCTAACTCACTCAAAATTTGGAGGACTCCAACCTGAGGGCCTCTAACCCACTCAAATTTAGAGCCAAAAATGATAAAACTTAGCTTATCTTGACATTATCTGCTTTTAAATAATGCTGGTCAATAAGTCAAATGAATGTAGGGTTGAATTTCTCGACTTTATGGCTGTATGAGAATCCAAAATGAGCTTATTTTCCCAGCATCTGCCCATTTCAATATAATTCTCCTGTATTATTCTGTGCTTTGTCTCTGACTGACATACGATAAATAGAACCAGAGCTCAAACAGCCGTGTAAAGAGACCACACTGTTGGTTTTTTTTTTTTTTTTTTTTTGCCATGAATCCTCCAAACATGCAGAATTCATGGAGAAGAAAAGAGGTGAATTAAGCACAACGGACAGCGCTGCTTTCCTCAGTCACAACACTGCCACTGGCAACGGGACGCAACGCTTCACAAACCCACAAATCGATATGCAAGTGGACACAGAGAGTATTTATAAATATGTGGATAACGAAGACGCCGCGGTATTGGGAGGGAACGATACACACACACACACACACACACACACACACACTGATCTCTGCCCGTTATCCTTCTCCGGATCGCCTCCGGGCGACGTATGTCTTCTGCGTTTCCTAAGACGTCAGCCGTAATGGCTTTGAACGACGGAAAAACCTTGACCCATTAGTGTCCGTCCAGATTAAAACCGTCTCCGTCTGATTCTCATAAGACTTCAGGTCCTCATAACATCTGCTGATGTGTGTTTTTTTTTTTTTTTTTTTTGAAAATAAAAAGCAGTGTTCGGAACAGAGGAAGTCAGATCTTGTGACAGGAACATTCCCCCACGGGGGAAACAGGACGATCAGCACCACGGACAGCTCCCCATCCAAGGAGCCTTGTTCTCATTATAATGAAGACGCTTTGAATCAATTAAAATAATAGAAAACTCTGCCCTCTTTATCTCTTTGACTGAAGGCTTCATTTTGGCCAGAATACACAAAAAAATTAAAAAAGGAAGGCCTCAGCGGTAAAATAGTGCCATAACAACCTTGAATTTTAAGCGTTTCTTTGTTGTGTACTGTATGAAATTGTATTAAGTTTCAAAAAAAACCAAACAATTAAGATAGAAAACTCTTACAGCCGCATCATGAAGTCAGTTTTAATGGTGCCAAGTACAGCAAGATGGGAAGAAAAAGCAAAGAAAGACTTGCTTTATGGTGTTTTTATGCCCTGATATCATGGCTTTTAGGATAGTTTATCATGGCGGCATCACAGATATCTCAGCTTGGTGCTGTTTCCACGAATCATCAGACATTTGTTAAGAAAATCTTTGAAACTTTTACAGTGTGGATCCTCTTACAGACTGGATTTGGCCCACAGACCTTCATGTTTGACACACCTGGTTTATCAGATGTTTGTCTCATGAGAGATGAAAGACTTGTTGCATTAAACTTAAAGATTTATAAAGGGTCAAATCAAATGTGAGGGTTGTTTCGATGAGTGTGTTTTCATAATGAAATTAAACTATAGAGCCACCTCATGGCCTGGGTTGCTGAGAACACACTGTTTTCAGGGTTTTTATCATTTTTCATGTAAACTGACGTTGCTTTCAAAACGTTTCTGAGACAAAAATGCAACGACGATGTGTTCTCACATGAAACGTCATCATATAAACGGGGCCCAAGATGAACTTTATGCACATTGGAGCCACTGCAGGATTTCTGTGATTCATTTTCTGTCCGCTGGGAGCAGCAGCGAGTCACAATTTGTCAGTTTGAGCAGTTTGATGTTTGAAATTCAGAAATGTAATAATGCAATCAATAATTTAGATATATACTGTACATAACAACCAGATCAAAATAGAGATTCACAAATAGGGTCTTAAAAAACACACACATGACAATGGAGAAAATAAATGAAATTAAATAATAAATAAAATAAATAACACTCCGGGTCTGATTTTTGGTAGATTTTTTTTTTAATTAAGATACTTTTACTTTGAAATAAGTAAAAAAAAAAATGTAAAAGAAGAAGTGAAAATTGTCTTGATTTCAGAGAACTCCTCTTAAATCAAGTCTTTCTATTTTGATGAAATATATTTTTTAAGTCAATTTATCTTAAATCAAGTAAGATGAGACATTTTCACTCAGAAAATGTTTAAAAAAGTAGGTCAGATTTAGATTTTTTTGGATCAGAAGTATTGCAAAAACAATTTTGCAGTCTTTATATTGTTAAAAATCTGACATTGTTCTTTCACTGCACCATCTGGTGGCAGAAACCGGTATTGCAGGACTGATTGTTCTGCAGCTGGACAACTAGCTTTAATGTTCTCCGTGCACGTTGACTCAAAACACAGCGTGTGTGTCAGACCTTGTCCGTGTGTGTGTGTATGGGCGGGCGTGTGTGTGTGTGTGTGTGTGTGTGTGTGTGTGTGTGTGTGTGTGTGTGTGTGTGTGTGTGTGCGTGTGTGTGAGAGAGAGAGAGCTGCTTAGCTCTGGCAGCGATCCAGGCAGGAAGGCCGAATCTGCGGTGTTGAGAAACACTTCTGGGTGAGCCGGAGGTCGGCGGTATCGGCGTCGCCCCGGGGGGGGGGGACGAGCACGCTCGGTCACGTGTGTCCTGTTTCCACAGAAAATGACGAGTACGACAGATTAGAAAAAAAAAAAAAACAACATATACAACCACATTTTCCAAATCCTACTATGAGAAGAAGTGTTTTCAGTTCGCTGTTTGTTTCACACTTTCACCTGTGTGTGCGTGTGTGTGTGTGTGTGTGTGCGTCGTCTTGAGGATAGCGGCGGCGGCGGCGGCGAGCATATGGTTTGTGACACGTCTCTTTCTAGTGCCATACCGTCTGTCTATACGGCGCCGCGGCAGCCAAGACAGCCGTCCCTTTCTACTGCGTTTGAAGGGAAACATGGACGAGCATTAGTGGGAAGTTTATTCCCCGGCTCATCGTTTTGGACTCCATGGATGAAGATGGGTTTTTTTTTTAAAAAGTGGATTCACTTTAAAGGCAGGGAAAAAAAAAAAAAACAAGTTTGTGTGGACCAACTTACTTTTTCTTGATTTCTATTTATACTTTGCTGGAACAATGTGATCCTCAGTGGGATTTTCAGATCAGGGGAATTAAACCTTCCAAGTCCACTTGGAGAGTCAGATAGAAAAAAGGAGAAGGGTTTCCTTTCTTATTGTTTTTTTTTTTTTTTTTTTTTTCATTTAATCGCCGAATCCTGGAAGCGGCATTGTTTTAAAAAGTGCTCAGCAGTGATCCGAGGGGGATTGGAGATCCTGTTCATTTGTTCTGTCACTCACTGAATAGCTTTTCTTCCCTGTCTGTCCTCTCGCTATTGTGCTTACCTGAATAAAATAAAAAAAAGTAAAACAGTAGAATGTGTTCAGGAATAAATCCAAATTGAACGTTTTGCCTGCTTAGAGGAAGGAAAAATGAAATATTAATTGTTTTTCAAATGATTTTCCTAATTTTTATTTCAGTAAGGGAGAAATTAGCCACTTAAAACATCCCTACTGAATGCAAGGCACGGCGGAGGAATCATCATGGTGCAAGGCTGCTTCTGGGGAACTATGTTAAAGTGGCACAAATTATGGTGTCAAGAGTTTAAATTGGTGGGTTTTAATTTTTTCAAATAATAAGTGTGGACTACTTAGACAGAAGACAGCAATTTATATTAAGTCAAATTACACAAAAAAAAAATTTAAACGCTTTTTTGCTCAATCTATTGTAATCATAGGAATGTATTGCTTAAGAATATGCTTAGGCACTTAAAAATGATGTCTTCCTTTTAAATAAGTTACAAAAATTGAAGGAAGACGACAAAATTTTGGCAAGAAAATACATTTATTTACACAATTTCACACAAAAGATGTTAAATTCTGATCGACTGCATTATTATCTATACAGCAATGTTATATATTTATTTAAGTTATTTGTTTTTTGTTTCATTAAAAGAGAAATTACACTAGTCACTAAAAACAACACTACTTATTGCAAAGCACGGTGGAGGAATCATCATGGTGCAGGGCTGCTTCTGGATGGAGGTTTGCGTTAAAGTAGCATAAATAAGAGTTTAAACTGTTGGGTTTTTGACAACCGATGAGCTCAAATAATAAATGTGGACAGTGTAAAGAGGATATAGGAATATACATATATATTAAAGGTGCTGTAGGCAGGATTCGGCATCTCCGCCATTTTGCTTAGGTTTACCTAAGCAAGATGGCGATTTGACCCATCTAAGATGGCGATTTGAAACCCAGCACAGCCAATCCTGTCCTGTTTTCTCTGACATCACGCCCTTACACCAGTTAAGCCCCTCCCACAAGAACGTGCGATGAATGCCCCTCGACCAATCACGGTTAGAGCCTCAGGGGCTCTTCTGATTGGTCAAAGATACCTGGAGCTGTTGAGATTCCTTTTCAGCTCAGAACAGAGACAGATGGAAACGCTGCACCCTCGTGGTAGTGCAATTATGCTACACTCCTAAAGGATTATCAATGGATACTCTAACATTTAATCCAAAGAAAACACAGAAAAATTAGCATTGACTAGCAAAATCCTGCCTTTAACTTCAATTTTACCAAAAAGTTTCAAAAAATTTTTTTACTCCATCTATTTTATTCATGGGCTAAAATTGCACTTAAAATTGTGTCTCTCCTTAAAATCACTTGCAGAATTTCAAGGTAGACAATGTAATTTTAAAATAAAATAAAAATAAAATACAATAAAATAAAAATAAAACAAAACTATTAAAATATAGTATAAAACAAATCATGAAAATTCAATAAACTATTAAAATATAGTACAAAATAAAGAATCAAAATGTACTCAAATGAAAAAAACAAAAAAAATACATGTTAACAAAATATATTAGTTTACCCAGTTTCCCATAAAAGATACAGTATTATGTATCTATTAATGCTAATTAGGATTTTTGTTTGTCTAAGGGAGAAATCAGTCACCAGGAACATCCCTGTTATTTAGTATACAGCACGGTGGAGGTATCATCAAGCTGCAGGGCTGCTTCTGGATGGAGGTACACTGGGTGTACATGTGTTAGAGCAGTGAAAATAAGAATTGTCGGGTTTTCGACAAACGATCACCTCACATAATACATGTTAAAAAGCTAAATTTCATTAATAAAATGTAGAAAATTACTTTTTTCAAATCAACGCAACATTTGTTTATAAAGCACCTTTAATACATAAAAGCAACACAAAAGTGCTTTGCAGCATTTAAAAAGAAGAAAGCATTACAAAATAAACCCGTCACTCCCACCCAAAATATATACATATAAACACACCACACATACTCACACACTCACCGGACTTCCCTATTAGTTAGTACACAGCATGGTGGAGGTATCATCATGGTGTAGGGCTGCTTATAGTTGGAGTATAGTGTAGTAAGTTGTGTGTTTAAGTAGTTTTTAAGCAGCCAGGAGGCTCAAATCACAAATAAATGATTTTTTTCCTTTAAAGTTTTTTACCAAATTTATTTCATTTCTGGTACAGAATTTGCTTAAAAATTAAGATACTTTTACTCTTAGTATTTTTTATCTTCCTGAAATATAGTTTTTAAGTGAATTTATCTTAAATCAAGTAAAATCAAACATTTTCTGTCAAAACAAGTTTAAAAAAAACTTGCTCAGATTATGATTTTTTGCAGAGTACATAGAAACTCTATGCATAGACGAAGGTGTCATCAACGTAGAGGTGAAACGTTTTGACTAACGTCACTGCAAAAATTCAAAATTTGACCAAGTTTTTTTTTAATTTGTTTTGAGTGAAAAAGTCTAATTTTACCTGATTTAAGATAAATTCACTTAAAAATTACATTTCATCAAGATAGAAAGACTTGATTTAAGAGAAGTTCTCTGAAATCAAGACACTTCTTCTATTTCATATTTCTATATTTTAATCAAGACACTTCTTCTGTTTCCACTTCTTCTATTGGCAGATTATTTTTTTCTTAAGTTAAGACACTTCTACTCTGAAATAAGTAAAAAAAAAAATCTGCCAATAGAAGAAGGTAACACTGTCTTGATTTCAGAGAATTTCTCTTAATTCAAGTCTTTCTATTTTGCTGAAATATAAATTTTAAGTGAATTTATCTTAAATCTAGTAAAATGAGACATTTTCACTCAAAACAGGTTTAAAAAACTTGGTCAGACTTAGATTTTTTTTTTTTTTGACAGTGTATGGATCATGGAAAATCTCCCCATTGGTGAAATCAGTCACCAGGAACATCCCTATTAGTTAGCACACAGCACGGTGGAGGTATCATCATGGCTTAGGGCTGCTTACAGTTCTGGAATTTGTGTGTTTATGTAGTTTTTTAACAGTCGCACAACTTAAATCACAACATAAATGACAAATATAGACAGCTTTATAAGTCCTTGATGATGCAGAATTCACAATTTAGTTTTTTACTAAAAATACCCTGCAAAAAGTTGAAATCTGAGCAAGTTTTTTAAACTTGTTTTGAATGAAAACCTCTCATTTTCCTTGATTTAAGATAAATTCACTTAAAAATTATATTTCACCGAGATGGAAAGACTTGATTGAAGAGAAGTTTACTGAAATCAAGACAGTTTTCACTTCTTCTATTGGCAGATTTTTTTTACTGATTTCAAAGTAAAAGTATCTTAATTTAAGATATCTACTAAAATCAGACATTTTCACTCAGTACAAGTTCAAAAAAACTTGCTCACATTTTGACTTTGTGCAGTGTAAACCACAACAATCGCAGAAACTAAAGCAGTATGACAGAATTACGGCGATAACCTGCGTTTATTTGCACAGTTTCCCACACTGCATTGCAAATTCCGCATTCTAATCTGCGAGCCGATAAGTCCCAATGCTAACAGTATTTAAAGGAATAACGGCGCCGCAGCTGCTAAGACCGGAGGAAGGAAGGACATGAAAGAGAAGGGGAAACAAGCACACGTCCCCGGAGGACGAGGGGGACAAATAAATGGGTTAATCCTCTGGAAAGAGGAGGACTGAGAGGACGAAGGCAGAAGAAGAAGAGAGAGAGAGAGAGAGAGGGAAGAGAGAGAGAGAAAACAAGCAGGTTTGATTGCCGTTCTTCTTAAAAGGTGACACTCTTGAGCAAACATGAGCAGGAGGAATCGTCCCGGGAGGCTCTCAGGCTGGAGTGAGAGTCTTGGAGATGCTCAGGATGCAGGAGTGTTTATGGAGAGTCTCCGGAGACGATGGAGAAGGAGGAAAACGAATTAACTGGAAGCTCACACTGCAAAAAGTCCAAATCTGAGCAAGTTTTTTTAAACTTGTTTTGAGTGAAGCTGTCTCATTTTACTAGATTTTAGATAAATTTGTTAAAAAAATTATATGTCTTCAAGATAGAAAGACTTGATTTAAGAGAGGTTGTCTGAGATCAACACATTTTTCACTTGTTCTATTGGCAGATTTTTGTTTCTTAAATTACGATACTCTTACTTTGAAATAAGTAAAAAAAAAATCTAACTTGATGACATATAATTTTTAAGTGAAGTTATCTGAAATCAAGTAAAATGAGACTTTTCCGCTCAATAAAGTTTAAAAACTTGCTCAGATTTTGACTTTCTGCAGCGCAGTTTCGATTCAAACCTCCTCCTGTCATCATGATTACATAATATTTAGGATTTTAGTGCCTGAAAATTGCAGAATGAAGCTTCAAGTATACCACACATCTGAAAAAATGCAGGTTTTTATTAGGAATAATATGATTATTGGTTCAAAATACATAAAATAAGTTAATCTTATGGTAGAAATGACATAGAAATTACTTCAAAAACCATAAAAAAAATAAGCCAATTTTACTCTTTTATTCCTCATGTCTGTGAATTTTAATGCTCTGACAAGTTTTTTTTTTAACTAAATAAACAACTTGAACTTGTAATCAACACACACAATCACCAATGTAATGCACAAAAATGTCTTCACATGAAGTTTTTAACTCAAGTTGAGCAGTTTCTCATCAGGAAACACTCACAAATGTGGAATTTGAACCATCCAACGTTTTCAAGTTGAGATGCTCAAGGGAAGGTCAGTCCCGTTTTCTCTCTAGGAGTTGAACAGTCCAAAGCATAAACAGCTACAGGACAGGTTTGGAACATTTTCAAGGTTCAAATGAGGAATCTAATCCTCATAATGCAAAAACAGTGTCCCATAATGCACCTGCACGAGATGAAAAACAATGTTGGATAATGCACCTGTACTGGATGAAAAAGCAGTGTCCCATAATGCGACTGTACTGTACAGGGATGAAAAACAATGTCCCATAATGCACCTGTACTGGATGGAAAAACAATGTCCCATGATGCACCTCTACTGTACAGGGATGAAAAAAAACAATGTCCCATAATGCACCTGTACTGGATGGAAAAACAATGTCCCATGATGCACCTGTACTGTACAGGGATGAAAAAAACAATGTTCCATAATGCACCAGTACTGGATGGAAAAACAGTGTCCCATAATGCACCTGTACCGGATGAAGAAACAATGTCCATAATGCACCTGTACTGTACAGGGATAAACAATGTCCCATCATGCACCTGTACTGTACAGGGATAAATAATGTCCCATAATGCTTTCCTTTGAGCCAATTGCTAACCCTAATTCTGCAATTAAGTTACATTTTCCCGTTCCCATGGAGACGGAGGTGGAGCCTTTCCGAATAGTTACATTTTCCCGTTTCCATGGAGATGGAGGCAGAGCATTTTCATAAAGTTGCATATTCCCATTTCCATGGAGGTGCAGTGCACCTTTTTTTGCACCTGATTTTGTGATTTTGACTGTTTTTACATCGAGAAAATGATTTATTTCCTCAAAACCACTAAATTGTACGATTTATCGAAAAAAACATGATGCACTTTTACATTCTACATGCAAGCAGAGGGTGAAAAACTGCATATACGGGACATTTTGATCTGTTTTTGATCCGTAGCTTCAGTAAAATCTCCAGTTTTTGAGAGGAGAGCTTTGATTTCCTGAGGGCTGGCCGAACCTGGCCCTCTGCACGAGCCTCGCTCCCCTGCCATTCTGCAAGATGCTCCTCTTGACTTCATTTTTTAGCCTTTTGTCAAAGAGCAGGCGCCCGCCGTGCGGAAGAGAGCGAGGAGCAGCGGGGGAGAAAACGCAGGAATAAAGAAGCTTTTTCAGGCTGTTTATCCACAATGGAGGAGGGTGAGAGTTCCACGCCACCTTGACCCATTAAGAACATCTTCAAACCGCCTCCGCCTCCCACTGATTCCCATCCATCACCCCGGCTCCACCTCCATCCATCCATCCATCACTCCTCTCCTCTACATCCATCAGCTGCTACAGTGGAACCTTCACAAGGTGAAGGTCAAAGGTCGGCTCGTACATCATCCTTGAACTGTCACCACATTCCCATTTCCAGGTGGAAGCTTGTTAAACTTGACCAGAAATCACCGTGTCATCAGCGTAGGCGTGTTTTTGAAAAAATGTCATACACTGCAAAATATCTAAATCTGAGCAAGTTCTTTCAACTTATTTTGAGTGAAAATGTCTTGTTTGAATAGATTTAAGATAAAATCATTAAATTCCATTTCATCAAGATTGATGTAAGAGAAGTTCTCTGAAATCAAGACTGTTTTCACTTGTTCTAGTGGCAGATTTTTGTTTTATCGTAAATTAAGATGCTTTCACTTGGAAATAAGTAAAGAATCTCTTTCTACCTTGATCAAATATAATTTTTAAGTGAATGTTTCTTAAAGCTATAGTGCGTAACTTCGGTCGCCCTCTAGCGGAATTCTGCGTTCTTACAACAATAAAGCCAGCGCTTCCACATGACGTACACCCTGGTGTTCCCCCCCCCCCAATCTGCCACAGTGATTCGCGTTTCCACAGCGCCAATCACCGTTGGAAACGGTTTTTATTGTGTGTGAATAAGGACAGCTGGTGAAAAAAAGACGGACTCTTCCGAAGAGGTAATTATTGGGGTTTTTTTGGGGTTTTTTTGCCACAGACACGCAAATAGCTTATTACAAACGGGAGACAAGGTGCCTGCTAATTTGTACCTGACAAGTTTGCCTTCTCCGTCGGTCACTTTCCTTCTCCCAACCGTCCAGGCTTTTTTTCTGGTGGTAGGATCCACTCCAGGACTCTTTCTCGGCCGTTTCTTTGGATTATCCGCCATGCCGCTTCCTCATTCTGCCTGAGCTGAGCCTGTTGCTATGAGACGCTCTGCGCGTCCTCCCCCTCCCTTCTTGTTGTGACGTAAAATGCGTAATTTCCTGCTCGCCAGCGCGGGAATGTCGCCGGTCGACACGCAAAGCAAGAAATATATATATTGAAAAATCCCGCGACATGTTAGAGGAGCCGATCGGCTTAATCTGCATTTTGTCATCTCCACTAGTAGTGGCTTGGCTAAAACAGACGTTCATAGACATTTAAAAGCTACGCACTATAGCTTTAAATCAAGTAAAATGAGACCTTTTCACTCATTTTCAAGTTCAAAAAACTTGCTCAGATTTTGACTTTTTGCTGTGCAAAGCAACACCAGAATAAAAAAAAAAAACAACATTTTTAGTGTTTTACAGAAAAAGGTGTGTTTTTAAAATATTTCCTATCATCTGATCCGATCATCAAGATCTTCCAGATTTCTCAGTTTTGGGTTCCAACAACTGATCCCAAAAATAAAATCAGTACACCGAAGCTCAGTATCAGCATTATTCAGATTCTTTTTTTATTTTTTCCCAAAATCTGAGAACCATTTTAAAACGTACGTTTTATTTGTTTGCACCAAATCCGAAAGCTTTCGAGCGAAAACTGTTTTTTTTTTGTGTTTGTTTCCATGACAACGGTACTTGGACCGACTTCAAAGGTAAATTCAGTTTTTGTACATTTATATTTTTGTCCTTTTCTTTTGTTCGTATCTGAATTATTTTTTTTTTTTAATTTTTATGTTTAAAAATTGTTGTATATTTCTATTATATTATTTTATATTATATTTATATTATATTATATATTATATATTATATTATATTTCTATTGTTTCTATTTTTGAAAAACAAAAAATATTAAAAAAAGAAAGACTCTAACTCCATCTCTGTGGAAACGGGGGGAAACGTAACTCTTTGTAAATGTCCAGCCTCCATGTCAATGTGGCACCCCAGCCATGGTGAATCTTTCTTCTGCACATGCTCAGTAGACGGACAGTAACAGTGTTTTCTTCCCGGGAGTCAGGACTCCCGCTCCAGATTCTCCTGTAAAATTTGTGTGTTAATGCTGAAAAAAAAAAAAAAATCATCTGAATCGAATCCACACCCAAAAAAGTCATGAAAAATCGAGTTGGGAAAGAAGGTTATAGAGAGATCCCACTGCATTGTCTGTCCATATGGATGGCCGTGTTCATGTTTATAGTGTTCATCTCTGCAGTGTGTGTGTGTGTGTGTTTGATTTCATTACAACAACAACAGGGCAACTTTGTGCATGGTCTCACGCTACATCATGTATACACTCAAAACTGTCAGTAAAACGCAACAACAATCATCGTGAGAAACATTTCTAGTACTTTAAAGCTACAGCAGGATTCCTGTAACTGCTCTTTTGCCCACTGGGAGCAGCGATGAGTCCGGATTTTTCGCTTACAGTCATTTTTAGAGATTTTGAACTTTGAGATGTTCTTACTGCATCTGCTGCTTCTTAAACGATGAAAAGGAAGACGTCTGACCCCTGCAGATGATTCCAGCTTATCTGGGGTCAGGTGAAGGCCCCGCCCCCGGCGGCGGCATTTCGACGGCGTCTTGACGGCGTGACGCCTGAACCGCCGAGCTTTCTCGGCAGATTTTTATCAGATTTGAATTCAAAAGTACAAAAGAGACGGACGAAGAAGGAGCCCGAGTAATTACCCCCCTCCCCTCTCTCTCTCTGTTGCTCTCGCTCGCTCTCTCTCTCTCTCTCTCTCTCTCTCTCTCTCCCCCTCCTTCCTTCCCATCAAGCCATCTCACCCGTCACCTCCTTAATCTCTCCTCCCTCCCTCCATCCCATCATTTCCTCCGTCACCTCGGTGGCACTTGCAGCTTTCAATTTTTTTTCCCGATGATGCTCTTCTGACACACACACAAACACACACACACACACACCTGCAAGCATTCATATGCAAACACGCATTACTCATGCAGATATGCGCGCATACAATAAGGACAAACAGTATGGACGGCTTTTTGTTTTGCAGGAAAAAACACACACACACACACACGCGCACACACACACACACGCTCTCAAATAAGGTAATGGAGGATGATTAGGGCCAAGAGGGGGGGTCGCAGCTAAGACATGACCTCCCGACTCAAGTGTTGCCACGTTCGCCTGAACTACTCCAACCTCTCCACAAGAGCTTGATTGCCTCCTGGAGGAGCTGTTAGATGTGTGTGTTCGTGTGTTTGTGTGTGTGTGTGTGCGTGTGGAAGAAAGAGAGGAAGAGGTGGAAGTGGAAGTCGTCTGTAGAGTACAGTACTTAGCAGAAATTCAACCGTTTTCCCTGAAGAGAGCCACTCCAGCGACAACCGCGATTAGGAATCGATTGGGAATCGAACCAGGCGGCGAGTTTAACAATGGCGACATTCTCCAAGGAACAGGGTTCAGAAGCGATGAGGCGTTGCACCCCCGCCCCCCACCGGCCGTTGTAGTTCCTGAGACAGAAGAACTAACCAGTTCAGCGGCGGATTCATCACGTCCTTTTAAACACTGCAAAAAATCAAAATTTGAGAAAGTTTTTTTAAACCTGTTCTGAGTCAAAATGTCTCATTTACTTGATTTAAGATAAATTCACTTAAAAATTATATTTCATCAAGATAGAAAGACTCGACTTAAGAGGAGTTCTCTGAAATCAGGACAATTTTCACTTGTTCTATTGGCAGAGAATTTCTCTTTTTAATAAAGACAGTTTTTACTTGTTCTATTGTATTTGTACTTGTAATTGACGACGCATGGCCACTAGGTGGTCATGGCGACCAGACGGCCTAAACACCAGGCGGTTGGTCCGGCGTTAAGGTCAGGGATTGGACGGACAGATAAAATCTGGGAGACCGAATTTAGGAGTACGAGGACCAATCGACCTGATTCTTCGCTGTTTGATGGTGACGGACAGAGGGCTGGGATTTCCTGCTCTTTCGTAAACTTCGCTGTCTGTACGGTGGTGGTACCAGTGGCTGCCTAGCATGTTGCGGAGACCGGTTCGGTGGTCAAGGCAGCGAGGGTCCAGGTGTCACAGGAAGCACGCACGTGTTGAGGATGCAGAGTTTGCTCGAAGTCCAGATCTTGCCGTTGCGCCAAACTCGCGACGGTCTTCCGAAGGTTCTACGGGCCAGCTGGGGGCGGCGAAGTGTCTCAGTGACATGGGCTAGCACTGGATGCGTAGCATTAAAACCATTGTGGCTCCGATCTGGCTGCAGAGGCCGTCTGGCAGTCCGGAAACTTTCCGCTAGCATCCTATTTTCCCCGAATGCCATAGCCCTAGCACCTCAATCTGGACACAAGCTAGTCGGAATGCCGAAAGGAAACTCGATACGTGTTCTAAAATAAAATCTGTGTCGTGTTTTTGCCTTAATATTCAATTTTTTTAATTCTTCTGGTAGAAAACAGAACAAACAACGTGATGTAGTCATTATACGCATTCGAAGAATGAACGGTTTTGTACTTAGTCATTGTAGGAACGTCAAACGGCACCAAAATGGTAGAAAAAAAAACAAAAAAGAAAACGCTGGAGACCCAGAGCGGCTCTGTGTTGCCAGATTGGACGGGTTTATAGATGTAGTCGGAGAAAGATCGGCCAAGAGGGGACGCTTCATCTCCGAGAACCTCTAAAGCGTCAGTAATGGTGTCTAAGAACATCGCGAAGACGACCACATCATCTGCATAATGGAGGTCCGTGAACCAGGAGTGGTAGTCGACATCAACGTTGGAGACGACGAGTGATGGTACTGTCCGGCCAGTAGTCAACCGCTGCGTTGAAAAGGTTTGGTGCGGCTACACAGCCTTGGACGTTGTTGGAAAGGGGTCCGACAAACTGTCAACCGCATGTACTCTGCAAGCGGTTTCAAAGGACAGCTCTCGAAGAACGGAAATGCACTTGGAAGGGGACCCCTATGCCTTGAAGTAAGAGCCGGAGGGTGCTCCTTTTTCTTAAATTAAGATACTTTTACATTGAAATACCATATTGGTGTCTTGCTAAAATATTCTTTTTAAGTGAATTTATCTTGAATCAAGTCAAACGAGACATTTTCACTCAAAACAAGTCTATAAAACTTGCTCTTATTATTTATTTTTGCAGTGTATGGACCCTAAAGTGTAATATATACTGCTGTTTGCGTTATGGGTGAAAACTTGAATGATTAAAAACAAAAATCCTTTAATAACACGTTTAATCAACTTTATTTTTTTAAATTTTTTGCTTCTCAAACTTTCTCTCTGCGTCTTTTAATATCACAGAGGGAGAAGTAGGACATGATGTTCAATTAAACGGGGATAACAGACGATTTCTGATCCTCACAAGTCTTTTTTTCCCGCCGCTGTATTTAATTTGCTGCTTTACTTTCTCACCTCCCCACATCAAGCAGGCCTCGCTTTTCAAAAGCATCTCCAGCCTTAAAAGGATGGGAAAGCAGCAGTTTTTTTTTTTTTTTTACTGAAGACGGCTGGTTGTGTTTATTCCCTCCGGTGTGGAGAAGAAGTAGAAGAAGAGATGTGTTTCAGGCTGTTTCCGCTTTGATTTCCTCGAATGTTCGGTGTAAAAGATGAAAACAAACCGCGTGCGGGGCAGATTTTGTGATGTTTAAGAGCAGAACTTAAAAAAAAAAAAAAAAAAAAATGCTGAAGTGGAGGCGTTTGTTAAAAATGCATGAATTTTTTCATTTTACTTGCAGAATAGTTTCGTGTTTACACTGCAAACGATGTCTGTTTCCATGGAAACGGCAAGAGACGCCAAAAACGATGCGGTTGGGCTGCGGAGTCGGTGTCTCCAAACGCCGTTGCCGTGGAAACAGACAAAACACAACCAAAGTTTTCAGTTTCAGTTTTCAGTTTCTTTTAAAAACATCAGCTGGTTAGTTTGTCCAGTCTCACTTGAAATTCCCAGCTTCCCTGAACGCATCGTCTTTCAGTCTGTTTTCCCCACACCTCCTAATATGATCAATTAATGCACACAGGCGTGTCAAATATAAGGCCAGTGGGCCAAAATGAGCCCGCGAGAGGCTCCAATCTGGCCAAACCGCCAAGAATTTTTTTTTTTTTAATTCCACAAAAAAACAACACCTTACAAGCTGAGATAGAAAGATGAGTAAAGTAGCCTAACGGTCAAGCTATCAAGGCATAAAACACCTATAATGCAACAGTTATTGAAGTTTTTCCACAATATTTTGTAGCCGTTTTCCAAATAATTGATTTATTTACATTTTCGTGACATTTACTTTGAAAGAAAACCTTTTAAGTTCAGATTTAATGGCTGCTGTTAGCATTTTTTTTTAGCTGTCCAGGCGAATCAAGAGGAGACTAAACTGTTTTTGACCCCTGAACTAAAATGTTTTTGACACCTCTTAGAGCAGTGTACATTTTTTTTTAGCCAAAAAAAACAACAACAACTGAATAACCAAAATACAAATTGTATGATGTATGTTTTTGCACCCTGGTAGCATTTTAAAGCTGACACTAGTCAGCTAGCTTATCACTGCAGCATCTCGAGATACAGAGTTGAGAAGTTGTGTTCAAATAATCAATGTTTTCTTTGGAACTTTGACCATTTTGTGGTTTTGGACTGATTCTGGCCTGTTTTGACCCTGCGGGCCTTATGTTTGACACACCATTTTTTTACCGCCTAGAACTCTCAAAAGACAAAAAATCAGGATGAGAAGAAAAAAATAGATAACGAGCAAGAAGTTGGAACGGCGGCGGCGGAGGAGGAGGGGAGGGGGGGCAAGGTGAGGAGGGAGACGGATGGCGAGAGCGATAGCGGAGAGATGGGAGGAGCGATAGCGCCCTGGACGCCTGAAGGACGCGTGTACCTCGATAAGGGATAGCATCGGGAGAAGATGCTATCGCGCTGCCTATCGCTCGGCGCCACGCGCCGTTAATGGACAGCAAATGGAGCGCAAGGTGTGTGTGTGTGTGTGTGTGTGTGTGTGTGTGTGTGTGTGTGTGTGTGTGTATACGTGTGTGTGTTACAGTGCAGACATGGCTTCCTCCTCCACCTCCTCCACCCTTCCGCCATTTCACTTTTTTTTATTTACCCTACATCTGTCTTCTTTTTTTTTTTTCACTCTCCTGCCGAGTCCCGCTTTCAAGCCATTATGTGGCTATTATATCACAAATTACTCATTCCAGAGAACAAGAGCAGGAGAGGGGGGGAGGGGGCGGGGAGAATTATCTAATTGAATGAAATCATTTCTCCAAGTTGGCAAACTGGTTCAAGTGCTATTAAGTTGTTCACGGGCTCGCATTAGCTCCGTGTCCGCCGCCGCCGCAGCAGCAAAAAGTGCTGCTGGTCGCCGGCAACAAAGGGAAATTGTCACTGGCTTGATGTGTGTTTTTCACACACAGACACACACACACACACACACACACACACACACACACACACACACACACACACACACACACACACTCATCCATCAGCCAATCATGTGGACAGATGGGTCATCAGCTCTCTAATTGTGTGATTGGCTGAAATCAGGATGCACTAGGTGGTTGGATGACACATTAGCTTTCTTTCCATGTAAACAGAGCGAGTGTGTGTGTGTGTGTGTGTGTGTGTGTGTGTGTGTGTGTGTGTGTGTGTGTGTGTGTGTGTGTGTGTGTGTGTGTGTGCGCGTAGTCCTTCAGTGCATTCAAATGCAATTGGAAAATATAGTTTTCTTCCGTTCAGCATCAAGTCAGTGAATAGACAGCAGACATGTTGGCTGACTGACTGACTCAGTGTGTGTGTGTGTGTGTGTGTGTGTGTGTGTGTGTGTGTGTGTGTGTGTGTACTTATGTTTTTTCTGTCCGCGCAGAGACACGGGCCAAAACACATTAGAGCACATCCGTCCACTCCACCGCCACTCCTCACACTCCTCATTCCCATTCTGAAGAGCGCTTTGTCTGCCCGGCTCGTCCGTCACTGAAAAACGTCTTCGGTCAACGAATCTGAGCGAAAGGAAGGTTCTGGATGCCCGGCGCACTTTTTAACTCTGTCTCGCTGTGTTGCGGCCACGCTAGAGGGGACGTGTCGTTGTGTTTTTGAGTTTCCGTGTTCGATAAGTTTCATGTTTGCGCAGCACAGTTTTGAAAATGATGGTAAGCGACGTTTCTGTCGTCTAGGTGGAGGCGGAGCCTGACGAAGAAATGGAGTCCTCTTATTTTTTTTGTGTGTGTGTTTTGATCCATTTTGTTGGGAGACACATTTTCAAAAAGTTGCATTTTGATTCCTCCAAGCAACACACTTGTGTAAAAGGACACCAAAAATGCCATGAAAGTTTGGCGTTCTCACCTGAGAACATTGCCTCAGACCATTGATAGTATATAAAAGATGGGCGGAGCTAACATGACATCATCACTAGACTGTATATAAAAGATGGGCGGAGCTAACGTGACATCATCACTAGACTATATAAAAGATGGGCGGAGATAACATGATGTCATCACTAGACTGTATATAAAAGATGGGCGGAGCTAATGTGACGTCATCACAAGACTGTATATAAAATATGGGTGGAACTAACGTGACGTCATCACTCGACTGTATATAAAAGATGGGCGGAGCTAACGTGACATCATCACTAGACTATATAAAAGATGGGCGGAGATAACATGATGTCATCACTAGACTGTATATAAAATATGGGTGGAACTAACGTGACGTCATCACTCGACTGTATATAAAAGATGGGCGGAGCTAATGTGACATCATCACTAGACTGTATATAAAAGATGGGCGGAGCTAACGTGACATCATCACTAGACTATATAAAAGATGGGCAGAGATAACATGACATCATCACTCGACTGTATGTAAAAGATGGGCGGAGCTAACGTGACGTCATCACTAGACTGTATATAAAAGATGGGCGGCGCTAACATGACATCACCCATAGACTGTTTAATGTTTATTTACTCTCTGAAAATCTGCATTTTGAATGGGTTCCAATGAGAAACCAACATCATCGCCCCCTGCTGGAATTTCCCCGGTATTACAGCTTCTCTGCACCATTATCTTCACTGTTTACCAGCAGAGGTTGGCCCTTGCTTCAGATGTAGATGTAATACAAGACAATATACTTGAAATTTGTCAGCAACTGCGCCATAAATGCCTCGAGAACCAGTCAGGCGTCTCCACAACAATTACATAACAGTGTTCTGCACATCTCATGACAAGACACACAACAGAGACACACTCTGCATAAGAAACACAATAAAAAACACTACACTAAGCAGCGTTTTGAGGAATTTAAATCATTCTGTTTTACAGAACAAGTGATGAGCAGCGAGTCTATTTTCTCCACTTACCGTGGCCAACATGCAAGGAAGTGGTGAAAAACGGCTAAAAGCATACATAATTTTACAACTAGAACAGCTTCAGGTCATTGATCCACATCATCAACACACCGACGACAGTCCAAAACAAATTCTCAATATTATTAAAGGAGCTATATCCTGATTTTAGCCTGCCGGAGTCTCCTACACTCAATAATCAGCTGTTTTATCACATCGAGCACTACGGAGTACTTTTATATTATGAAATATTAGTCATTCTATCTGCCCTGTATTTTTTTTGTTTTTTTAAAAAAGGGCTTTTACGTTGCCCTGGAACCTGTATAACAGCATGGTCATGATGAGCATAGCTATATGATACACAGACCATAATTTGACTGTGGATGGACATGTCTACCAAGTCTGTCTTCTTTATATCTATGGCACCCATGCGTTGCCATCCTGAAAGTTCATGGAGGTCAGGCGTTCCCCTTCATGCATATTTGGGGCTTCGTGATTGGTTCCACTGGTGGTCAGGAAGTTTTTTGAAGGGGGGGGGGGTTTCTGAATATTCATATAGATGACTCAAATGTTCACGAATGAAGAGAAACACCAAAATAACTCAAGTATTTACACCCACTGACGACGTTCAAAAGCTCACAAAAGTCAATTTTTCCATGGTAGAACTCTTTTAAACACGATCTTTTTTTTTTTTTTTTTCAAACACAATCGATTAAAATATCCAATTAGCAGCCGACTTCCCCATAGCGGAACCACTCAGCTATCAAAACCCAGCAACAGGAAGTGACAGCAGTCCAGAAAATGGATTTGTTTCCATGATTCCCACAATTCTAACAGCCATAAGTTCTTTAGTCGAACTGGATCATGTCCTTCACTGCTAAATAATAATGTGATTAATCAACCGGGACTGGAGGTCGAACGACCTCGTCTGGCCGAACCGCCGTTCGTTTCAACATCTTCCACTCCAGCCTCCATCGTCATATAGACAAACCAGATCTGTTTCAATAAATGCTGAGTTTTTTTTTTTGCTTTGTTTTTTTTTTTTTACAAGGACGTCCGTATGGAACGTCTGGATCCGCCCGGCTCTTTCAGGTTGAACTTCATCGATCGATTCGGTATGAAAACCTCCTCATTCAGCGCAAGAATTGAACCGTTTTCCCTTTGGCCGTGGCGAGTATATGATACCCCCCGAAAAGGCACGAGCGCACAAAGAGGGGCGAGTGGGGGGGGGGGGGGGGGGGGGGGGGGGGGGGGGGGGGGGGGCTTCCTTGAAACGTATTGATTAGTCTTTTACTCAAGAATCCTCCTTCTCTAATAACAGCCTTTATACTGGAGGGACTACTTTCTGGACGTTAAAACGTGTTTGCAAATAACCCCCCCTCCAGCGCCCACCCCCCCACCCCCCCACTAATTCCCCCCCCCCCTCCATCGTCGTGTCTTTATTTCAGACGTTTTAATCTACGTCCGATTCCGTGTGTTTTTCCGTCCGTCTTTCCTTTCTCCCCGGCGTTCAGCCTTGTAATTAAAGCGCACTGATATATAATTACCGCCGCATATTTACCTCAAGTCCCGTTCTCGGTGAATGGGAAAGCCCCCTCCCCCTCCCCCGCCCTCTGCTTTTGTGGCTCCGCATTATCAAATGTTATTATTTGCGTCCGTCCGGCTTCTCGGCCGCCGTCGGCTTTGAGGAGAATTAATGACCGCGTTATGCAAATTGAAAAAAGAAAAAAAAAAATGGAGAAATAGATGGGGGTGGAGAAATGAACTCGCCACTAATAAAAAAAAAAAAAAAAAAAAAAAAAAAAATGGGCAGTGCGTGGGATCGCACGTTATTATGACGTCTTCATTTCACATGTTCAAGGAAACTTCAAGTTCGCTTCAAATTCAAAATAAAAGCTTGTTGAATATCCCTCAAAAAAAAAGAAAAAAATTAAAGAAAAAAACTTGAATAAGTAGGGAGGTGGCGACCTTGGTTTGGTCCTAAACAGACATCGCTTTGCCTTTTATGCAAATTGTTTCAGGCTTGTAAAGGGTCACCAAAAAAGAAAAAAAAAAAAAAGAAAACTAATTAACTTTTTTATCCTGGCTGCTCGTTCAATTAAAGGAAGATGTCCAACTTTCAATAAAACCATCCAGATTATTATTATTATTTCGTCTTTTTTTTTTTTTTAGATGTTTCTTTACAAATTCCTTAATTGCTCTTTGATTACGGAGGTCATCTTTTATTAAACTCTCCTCTGATGCCACGGCAGATTTTCCTTTTTAATTTATTCGTGTTGCTTTTCAGTGGTCTCCTCCTGCGAAAACAAACAAACCCTTCAGATTTATCTCCTCGCTGTTTGTGTTAATTATTGAAAGTTGTTGTTTGATTGTTAGCTTTAGCTTGATGCCTGCTGTTGTTTTAATTAGTTAGGTTTTGTTACTTAATTTGCATGTTCTGTCTGCGCTAGCGTTGGTTTTCTGTTTATCCTGTCAGCAGAAAATGCTGAAAACTCAACAAGTTGCACATCCAGCCGTTTTCAAGAAGTTCCACCATATGAGCCGTGAATGAAAGTTTCCAGTTTTCCCACGAAAACGTTGCATGAACGCGACCTTCACTGCAAACAAAAAAATGGCCGCCAAAATACAAGATATCAACGACTATACGAATTTAAAGAAAATGACTCTTAAAACTAGTGAAGGTAAATTTTGCTGAAAAAGAGATCTTGATAAAATAATTTTAAATCAAGAAGTAAGTCTCTCTATCTTAAATCAAGGGAGATGAGACATTTTGACTGAAAACAAGACCAATGAACTTGGTGAAATTTTGAATTTTTACAGTGTATAAAATTAAGTTGTAAATGTCAGAATTTTGGTGAGTTAATGAATTCTTAAATTATTAATTTCATGAATTGATGTTCTTGGAGGATAAAAAGTGGATTTATGGCTGCAAAAATGAGACATTTGGAAGAAAAGTGTCAAAATAAAGGTTTTGGTGTAGAAATGTAAGAAAATGATAAAAAAAATTGTTGATTAAACACAAGATAAACAACATACGCTGTAAAAAAAATGGAAGCCAAAATACAAGATATCAACAGTCAATGAAAGAATTGCTCTTAAAACTAGCTACTTTTACCGAAAAAGAGATCTTGATAGAAGAACTTTAATGAAAAATAGGTCTCTCTGTCTTAAATTGATCTGAAATCAAGTGACATGAGACATTTTGACTGAAAACAGCATGAATGAACTTGGTAAGATTTCGAGTTTGTACAATTTTTACATTGTTGGATGTGTTCTGCTGCCTCAAACTGACCAAAAGTTTACAGAAGCCTCCTTTGAATACAAAATTAAAAACCATGTCACAATAAGAAACTTCCAAATCCTGTTAAAATAATGGATTCTGTGCATTGCTGGCAGCCGCAAGCTAGCATAGCATACCTCGATGGGAGCTGCTAGCTTGGAAAGCTAAAACCACATGTTAGCTTGTCACTTATAGCATTTTTTTTGTCACAATTGTCATTTTTCCATGCGACTTTAGGAGTTTAGCTAACATTAGCATTGCTACAATCACAAATGAAGTGAAATAAAGCCAGGAACTTTGGAAAGAAACCAGTGAAAACTCTGCTTTTTAGCTTTATATTGGGATTTATTTCACTAGAAACATCATGCATTTTCTTTCTTTTTTTTTTTTTTTGTTGGTGCTTTGATTAATTCTATCAATGAAATCTTGCATTGCTTCACAAATCTTTCACATATCACTTTACTCTTTTAGCAGAAAACCATCCAGTAACATTTTATAGAGTAACTGGTCATTGAATAAGTGCGCCGTTTCTTTGTTTTAGCATCGCTAACTCTTGTGTAGCAGTTTCGCTTTAGCCACAGGAAACGGAAATGGTGGTTGGTGCGCCTTTCAAAATAAAGGCATCATTTTGAACAAATCATAACACGTTATACTGGAGACAACAGGCGTGTGTTGTTGTTTTTTTTAATTCAACTAAAATGCAGCATTTGTCAGAAATAATAATTGAAATTATCCCGTTTAGTCACCTGTTTGCCAGGAAAGTTAAATTTCTGCTTCTTTTTCTGATGATACAGTTGGGAATCGTCTTTCTCTCTCTCTCTCTTTATATATTTTCTCAGTTTTCCTGTTGTCTTTTTCCACTCTTTTCCTTATTTTCCCTGTCTTGAATGTCTTTTTTCAAATATTTCCTTTATTGCTTTCTTTTTTCCTTTGTTTTCCAATCATGAATTTATTCTTTCTTTTTTTTTTATCACATCAGAAAACTGTTTCTCTTTTTTTTTCCTGCATTTTTTTCTCATTTTCTCTCCTTTTTCATGCTTTCATTCTTCAGGATTCTTTACCTCAAATTCACTTCATCACCCAAACCCTTGGTTCT
Source organism: Salarias fasciatus (assembly GCF_902148845.1). Classification (NCBI taxonomy): domain Eukaryota; kingdom Metazoa; phylum Chordata; class Actinopteri; order Blenniiformes; family Blenniidae; genus Salarias; species Salarias fasciatus. The sequence continues at coordinate 5,806,223 of NW_021941230.1, read as the reverse complement.
GTCCAAACTGTACGTCCACGTTTCTCTGGAAGCTGCTTTCGATCGGCCGGCGACCAATCGACCCGCGACAGACTCGTCCTATATTTCCTCCGTTGGATGTTGCCCAAACCTCTCTGCCCCCGCCCATCTCGGAAAGATAAACCTGCGCTGGCGTTTGCCAACTCCTGTGTTTACAATAGTGGTCCTGAGCCAAGAAAACCATCGGCTACGTTCACAACTGTATGAAGAAAGGTGTTGAAGTAGGGAAAAAAAACAGGATTCAAGGGGAAACAAGGCAATTACACTGCAAAAAAAAATCAGTACGTTTTTTTTTTACTTGTTTTGAGGGAAAATGTCTTGTTTTACTTGGAAAAAGATTAATTCACTTGAAAATTATATTTCATTAGGATAGAAAGACTTGATTTAAGAGAAGTTCTCTGAAATCAAGACAGTTTTCACTTCTTCTTTTGGCAGATTTGGTATGGATCTGATGTGGGAAAATCTGAATTGAGTCACATTTGTCTGTAGTGTGAACAGAGTTTTAGTGATCAAAGACACTGATGATTTGACTCCAAGGTCAGTTTAAGGTTTAGTTTCTGTTGGACATTAAAACTGCGCAATATATAGAGATAATATCCTGAAATTTTAGATTATCCTGTTGGCACTACTTTAAAAAAAGAATTAGAAGTCCAGCAATATAATTATTGTTTTTTTTTTCTTTTCACTGCAAAAATTCCAAATCTGAGCAAGTTTTTAAAACTTGTTTTGAGTGAAAATGTCTCATTTTATATGATTTAAGATAAATTCACTTAAAAATTATATTTCATCAAGATAGAAAGACTTGACTTAAGAGGAGTTCTCTGAAATCAGGACCATTATCACTTGCTCTATTGGCATATTTTTTTTTTACTTATTTCAGAGTAAAAATATATCATTTTAAGTTAAAAAATCTTTGAAAAGTCTTGATTCTAGAGAACTTCTCTCAAATCAAGTCTTTCTATCTTGATGAAATATAATATTTAAGTGAATTTATCTTAAATCAAGTAAAATGAGACATTTTCACTCAAAACAAGTTTAAAAAACTTGCTCAGATTTGGACTTTTTACAGTGAAGTTCGTCAAGTTTCATCTCTATGCCGATGACACCATCGTCTATGCATAGTGTTTCTATCTACACTGCGAAAAATTAAAATCTGAGCAAGTTTTTTTAAACTTGTTTTGGGTAGAATGTCTCATTTTCCTGGATTTAAGATAAATTCACTCAAAAATTATATTTCATCAGGATAGAAAGACTTGATTTAAGAGAAATTTTCTGAAATCAAGACAGTTTTCACTTCTTCTATTGGCAGATTTTTTTTTTTACTTAATTCAGAGTAAAAGTATCTTAATTTACGAAAAAAAATCTACGAATAGAAGAAGTTAAAAACTGTCTTGTTTTTAGAGAACTTCTCTTTAATCAAGTCTTTCTATCTTGATGAAATATAATTTTTAAGAAAATTTGTCTTTAATCAAGTAAAATGAGACATTTTCACTCAAAACCAGTTTTAAAAACAGTTGCTCAAAAGTCATTGAGTAAAAGTTGGGTTCAAGTCATTCGTTCCGGAGTCGTTGAAATTCCGGCGTCGAAGGCAGTGAGGCCTCGTCATTAGGCGCACTGGCTGCATACGAAGGAGACGCTGCTCTCTGCTTTTGAATAATCGCCCGTCTGATATATGTTTTTTTTTTTTCTGGACCAGTCGGATGCAGAATATGTATGAAAAAGCGGTTTTTTGAAGGGCGAATCTAAGGGAACCATTAATTAAGGTTGAAGAGGTTTAAGTGTATGTGTGTGTGTGTATGTGCTGCTGTCTCGGGGCCAACAGGTGGTGACTTTACTGCTCTTGACCCTGCGTCCCATCACACACACACACACACACACACACACACACACACACACACAAGCTCTCGACCCTGCCGGTGCACATATTCCGCTGCATCCCGTATGAAAAATCACGTTAAGGAACTAAAACGCGGCGACAAATCTGCAGAAAAACACAAGATTGAAAGAGACTGCAACCCCCCCCCCCCTACACACACACACACACACACACACACACACACACACACACACACACTCCAAGGAAGCAGGAGTACGGTGAGTGTTTGGGAAAAGGCAGACGGCATACATCTCCATACTGATTATGCGGCGTCTATTGTCCAAAGGTTTTGCTAATTATTGCAATGCACAGTGCTCTGCTTTTCAAAAAAAAAAAAAAACCATTATGAAGCCCCCGGATGAGGAGTCTGACCTCTTTCTGTCTGACAGACTTGTTGGTTCTTACAATGGGAGGTTGGGGGGGGGGGGGGGGGGGGGTGAAAGGGGCTATCTTACGTGGCGTCGAAGAAATGGAGGAAGGAAGGTCAAAGCATAAAGCGGGAGAGGTTGAATAGTTTACTAAAATAGAGTTTTGATTAAAAAACAACTATGAGCAAGAGGGGGGACCTTGAAGGAGAAATAATGCCAGGAGCAGAAAGAAACGGGGGAAGAAACACCTTGAACAAATCCCAAATTTGTTTTTTTTTTTTTTTTTTGGTTATTACCATCTATGAGTGACTCACTCAGTCCTCTGGATTTAACACGGATACAAAAAGCAGCTTGAAATGGGAAATAGTAACCTTTAGCAGACGAGCAAATGTGAAACCAGATGGGAAGAAGTAGGGAATCTTTGATGGAACCTGAGGAGACATTTATGGATGATCGGTTATTTCACCTTCAAGTCTTCACTGACGCAAACTTGTAGCTTCATTTCCATTTTAAATGCCCAAACCATTGATACTATCTAAAAGATGGGCGGCGCTAACGTTACGTCATCCATAGACTGTATATAAAAGATGGGCGGAGCTAATGTGACAGCATCACTAGACTGTATATAAAACATGGGCGGTGCTAACATGACGTCATCCATAGACTGTATATAAAAGATGGGAAGACAACGGTCTGAAAACACGTTCTGAGGATCTGAGCAGGACGTCTCCATATAGAACACTGCAAACCAGATGTAAATGTGATTGGTGGAGTCTGTCATGTGACCGCATCACATGGACAGAGGAGGTGCTGTGATTGGGCCATTTATGCTAAACTTCTAACAGAAGATTTATGTGAAAATCAGAGTCTGGTCAAGAAGACGCGGTTGTAGAAACTAGTGATAGAGACCAGAACATGATTTGAAACTGTTTATTTACACTCTGAAAATCAGCATTAGCTTTAGCCACAGGAAAATCACCCAGTGCCTACGGTTCCCTTGGCAGGTGGTGGGTCCGCCGGAGGGTGGGCCCACGTTGCCCCTTCGGACTGAGCCCAGCCGGGCCCCGTGGAATTACGTCTTGGCGAGCCGGTGCGTGTGGTTACTATGGTACCGGCCGGGGGTCACGTGATCAGTGCTGAGGGAAAAAGTAGGGAGCTGTGTGTCCGAATCACCAACGGATTCAGGGCTCCATAAATTCCACTATGTAGTCCAGCATTAAATAGCGCTTGAAGGGTTAGGGCAGGGTGTGGACATTCGGACACAGCCTATGTCTCTCGGCTGGCCTGGGAACACCTTGGGATTCTCCTGGAAGAGCTAGAGGAAGTGTCTGGGGACAGGAGAGTCTGGACATCCCTTCTTAGACTGCGCCCCTGCGACCCAGTCCCGGATAAGTGGTGGAAGATGGATGGATGGTTGGATGACCGGATGCTGGTCCTTCAGAATAAAAGTTCCCCCTTGCTCCGCAACTCATATTTATCTAGTGGAGATGGCAAACCTCCACTGCGTAGCTCGAAATCCGGCTGTTAATGACAATGGGCACTAATGGTAGTAGTTTGTAGCTCCTGTCGCGTGACGGAATGTTCTGTAAGGCAACCAGTGTAAAAATGGGCCCTATACTTCATCACTCATCAATGAATGTCCATGGTCTGGAGATTTTTGACTAAAATGAGGCCAACTGTAAACCATATTCGACAAAAATGGTGGTGAAAGCTAATTCTCCGAATCCCGCAACAACTTGTACTCATCTTTTATAAACGTGGCATCCTTTGTAAAAAAAAAAAAAAAAAAAAAAAAAATCTGCTCGGTTTCTTCTTCAAATTTGAATTTAAATCACTGTAATTTCTAGTTTTAAGCTCTATCATTACAATTTGAAGCTTCATTTGTCCACTAGCTCCTGTTAATACCTGCAGTTTGATTTGACAAATCTGACTCAAAACCATCAGACAGGTTGAAGCATGCTGTGAGTCGCCTCTCACTACCACAATAAAAGGCTAAAGATGCTCTATAAAGATTTCAGTGAAGTTTAAAACCTATGTACTGTATGTATAAATGTATTCTCATTTTTTTAGGTAGGAGGCATCTCAATACAACTGCATCAAGTCGGATGTCTTGATCGACACTTTAAGAAGTTGAATCGGTACTTAAATATCAGCACTACAGCTCAGAAAATCCCGATTTAATTTGGTTTTTACCACCTCTGAATGAAACATGCATGTGTTTTACAGCTGCTATCAACTCAAAATGAGTTTGTACTGCAAGTAATTGTGCTTTTTTAAATTTTAAGTCTCAGATCTCCAGCATATTGCAAAATGGGGACACACTTGTAAAATGTGGAGTCATCAGCATAAAGCAACATTATAAGGTGTGATTTCTGATGTCTGTTTTATGCATAAAGACCTCAGAAATAATGGTACATGTAAATCTTTCGTGTGGCACATCTACTGTTCTGCTGAAAAATATTAACATATTGACCCAAACTTGTTGATTTGTGACATTCAAACAGTTAAATACCTTCAAATTTTCGACATTTTTTGTGCATTTCGGTGTTTGCGGACACTCATCCTGGCTCTAATTATTTCACTCTAATTCCTCAACGCGGCTCATTAAAGACGGCAATTAGGTTACATTCAATAATCGCACGAGGAATTCGCGTGACGCACAAATGAAGGGGTTAAGTCGCAGGTTTGAAAGCGCGAGTATGGATCTGAAGTGTAACGTGAACAATGGCGGCGGCTGCCGGTCCTTTTCATACATACCGATATTTCTTCGTCGGAGCACCACTCAGCGATGTCTCCTCCTGGAAATACAAAAATAACTAAAACAAACCCAGTCGGCTTCGTGGAGCAATTAATTAGATCATGCCGCTAATGGATCCATTTGATGTATCAGTTTTACACCCTCGTATGATAATGGCGTTGACTGAAGGCCAGTGAGGCACTGTTTGTGGTTCATTCAAGATAATCATCATCTTCGTTATTTGCTCCAAATAGAGAATCTGACGCCATGTATAATTAGAAAGCCTGTTTGTTTTAATTTGTGCATTTGCAGGATGAGCAGGAGATGCAAAAAACAAAACAGTGCATTTGTCTGACTCTTGTAATTATGGGAATTGATAACTTCCAGACTGACAAATCTGGAGATGGACTCTCTTCCTTGCAGTGCTTGATTTGATTGTCTCTTTTAAAAGTGAAATGAATGGGTCCGGCCGATTCACAAAGACACCCAAAACAAACACGCCGAGCCGCCACAAAGCCGTCCATTTAGACCAATGTCACCACCACGCATTGTGCTCTCCCCAAGGCTAATGCAGTGTGTGTTCGGGGGGAGACGGAGAGGGGGTGGGGGGGGATAATAGTATTGTTGGTAATGGATGTGAAGGGCTTAAAATTGGATGTTATTAGGACTACAAGGCTTTACTGCATACTTTACATGGACACAATGGCATGGACAGGCGGGGCGGCGGGAGTCTGGGTGCTGAAAGTGTCCTGAGATTTCAGAAAAACCAGGGAAGGGTTGTTTTTTTTTTTTTTTTTAGTTTCTTTTTAGTTTGTATTTTCTTGTTTTCAAGATGGTCATCCAAATACATTTCGGTGCCTGAGTAGCACTTAAAAATTGAAGGAGCCTCCGTGTGAGCCGTTATCACAGTCATTTTTGACTAAAATCTTTCAAATTACATCCTCAAATTTCTATTTTTTGTCATCAGTGGACAATCCAAGCCTTTACTTGTCCATTTGACAGTGAGTCATGTTTCAGAATTGTCTTAGATGGACTTAGTGGATGCACACACACATGTGGGAACTCTATATCATCAATAACACACACCCATCTTTTTGAATGTGGGATAAAGAGTCTGAAAGTGTTTCTTTTTGATTGTCTTTAATGCGTTTGGAAAGGTGCTGCCATCCATTCAGCTGAGAGTAATTTCTTCAACTGGCCCACCATGACTTGATTAGCAGATTTTATCTTTAAACATTTTCCCTGTTGTAGTCCAAATTTTGGGTTTGCGACCTATTAAATCTTCGTTTGTGTTGTGATTTCTTCTCAAACTGAAATGAAAGTGTTTGATGCACGCAAAACTTCTCCAGATTTCTCCAGTTTGTGCTCGACAATCATGTCTGTATTTACATAAACGAAGCCTATATCATCACTTACAAGCTAAAAGCCAAAACTTGAGAAAAGCGGACACACACACACGTGGGAACTCTAGATTATCAATAACACACACCTGCCTTCATAAGTATGGAATATGGAGTCTGAATATAGTAATATAATATAGTAATACAATAAAATATACTCTGAAAGTGCTTCTTGTTGATTGTTTTTAACATGTTTGAAAAGGTGCTGCCATTAGGCCAAGAGTCGTTTCAACTGGCCCGCCACAACTTTGATTTGTTAACTTTTTTCATAAGACATTTTCTGCATTCTAGTTCAGTTTTTGGCTGTGCGACTGATCGTCTCATCGTCTGTCTTGTGAGTTCCTCTTGGAATGCGTCCAGCTTTGCATGCTCCATCGAATCACTGCATGCAAATGAGCAAAAAAGTACGTAAAAAGTGTCTGATGCATGCAAAACGTGTTTGATTTCTCCAGTTTGCGCTAAAAAATCATGTATGTATTCACATAAAGGAAGACTATATCATAACTTGCAAGCTAAAAGCCAAAACTTTAGAAAAACTAAGGACGATTTAAAGAAAGAAAATGTTTTGGATCCATTTACTGACGCGCACAGAAAGAAAAACCCCTCAAAAGTGTTAAAATGAGTTGGGCTGAGGTAATGAAAGTGTAGCCAAATGATGTTGTCTCAGTAAAATATACAGCGGGAGAAGAAAAGGGACAGGTCACAGAGGAAATAAGCTCGGAGAGACACAAGTAATGAAACGGGGGATGATTGGGAAAGAAGAAAGGAGGAAGGGCCGAGTAATGAGAGGGGAGCGTTTGGTCGGGGGGAGTGGAGGAAGTAATCAAAGAGCAGGAGAAGATGCTAACAAAAGGAATTGGACGGGAGGAGGAGGAGAAATGGGAAACAGACAAGAGGAATAAGTGAACGCCGAGCCGAGGAGGTGACCGAGGTAGGAGGAGAATAAAACAGAAGCAAAGTTTTGTTCGAAAGATGTGAATAAAACTGCAAGGCACACGGTGGTTATAATACCTCTTCAGATCAGGGCACGGTCACTCCTTTGGAATAAATGAATAGTAATTGATTGGAGCAAGAACAGCACATAATGCCCAGTGTGGCTCCTTCACCACCCACTAATCTACCGAGGAGAGGATGAGCGCTCCATACGTAGGTGTGTGTTTTCTGGGTTTTCTTTTTTTTTTGTGTCTTAAGTATCAGTCTCCAGTGTGTTAGCCCCGCTGAATAGGAGTTGTTTGACAGGCAGATATTAGGCCGTCATGGCCAACATGAATAAAAGAGGCTCGGCTAGCAAAGAAACATAAAACAGTCATTAATGTACGCACCTCTCTCTCTCTCTGTGCCCGGAGAGAAGACAAAGAGCTACACGTGTTCGCGGATCGCCGAGAGCTCCGGCGGCGGCCAGAGGTGAGCGGAGCATCGAAAATGAGAAGAAGGGTGGGAAAAAAAAAAAAAAAGAACGAGGGCTGCGGGGAATCTGGAAGACGTGCGTGTTTGTGCGACTCTTGCATGACTGCTCACGTCCGGGAAAAGACAAAGAAAGAACAGCGAGCGGCGCCGTCGCCACCGTTATTCTTTAATGTGACTTGAGGCGGCCCGCTGAATGATGCATGCTGGGAACGCTGACCGGCAAGCAGTTTTGTTCTGGCGATCCTCGGCGGGACTCAAGGTTATGAAAGACTTGCTTGCTCTCTGGCGATAGATTGTAAAAAAATGGCAGGTAAAAGCTTCAAAATGCATATTTTAAGCCAGCTCTCATGCTAGAATCATGCTTATGATTATTTATATGAGCCATTTTTGACTAAAATCTTTAAAATTACATCCTCAAATTTCTATTTTTGTGTCTTCGGTGGACAATTCAAGCCTTTACTTGTCCATTCAACAGTGAGTCATGTTTGAGAATAGTCTTAGATGGACTCTCTGTATATAAAAGTGGATTTACACACGTGTGAACTGTATATTATCAATAACACACCTGCCTTTGTGAATATGGAATAATTCTAAAAATGCTTCTTTTTGATTCAGCGAAGTCGTTTCCTCAACTGGCCCGCCACGACTTTAATTAGCAGATTTCATCTTTACACATGATAGATGCAAAACTTGTTTGACTTCTCCAGTTTGCAGCGTCGCTGCCGCTACTCTTTAGTGTGACTTGAAGCGGAGGCCCACTGAATGATGCATGCTGGGAACGCTGACTGGTAAATGTGCAGGAGCGAGCAACAGTTTTGTTCCAGCAAATCCTCGCCAGGATTGAAGGTTATGAAAGACTCGCTCGCTCTCTGGTGCCAGAATGTAAAGAAAACGAAAGGCAAAAGCCTTAAATGCGTGTTTTAAACTGGATCATGCTAAAGAGACAGTTTTGATTACTTATTACTTACTTATTTCAAAGTAAAAGTAGGTTGATTTTGATTGTTTGCAGTGTAGATAGAAACTCTGTACATAGATGAAGGTGTCATCGGCATAGAGATGAAATGATCCGACTAACTTCACTGCAAAAATTCTAAATTTGACCAAGTTTTTTTAAGCTTGTTTGAGTGTCATTTTACTTGATTTAAGATAAATTCACTTAAAAATGATATTTCATCAAGATAGAAAGACTTTATTTAAGAGAAGTTCTCTGAAGTCAAGACAATGTTGACTTGTTCTATTGGCAGATTATTGATCTTAAAATAAGATACTTTTACTTTGAAATAAGTAAAAAAAAAAAAAAAAATCAGCCAATAGAGAAGTAAAAATTGTCTTGATTTCAGAGAACTCTTAAAAAACTTGCTCAGATTTTGACTTTCTGCTGTATCTGGAGCTTTTAAATGCTGATGAGGATGATCGAGGCGTTTCAAGACATTAACAGTTCACCAGCATCAGATTAATTTCCCTCCACGTTCATGCAAATCTAAAAACTCTCATTTACCTCAAGAAGAAGAAATTATCTGCTTTTTTTTCTGTTGTTTCTGGCCATGGATGTGTCCATACGTTGCAGGTAGCTTTGGCAGCGCATAAACATGCAGCACATCATCCAAATCGCCCTCACTCCCCCTAAAAAAAAAAACAAAAAAAAAACAAAAACAGACGGGCAAATGTGGCAGGAAGCCTTTTACTTCATGTTCACATCAGAACTCTGCTCGCCGCAGATCTTATGGGAGCTGCTGCAGATGCACGTGAACCCAACTCAATGACAGAAATGATATTCAGCTGGAAATTAACTGTTTATCTGTGGATGGAAGTTATCAAAAGTAGAGGGAGGAAAAAAACTACAAGAGCAAAATGAAGTGTAAATCAGTGGAGCGGGGTTTGTTTAGAAGGTGGGGGAGATAATTGATTACACCTGTGGTTTTTAATGAGCGTAAATACAAAAGGCGCCTTTTGCAAGATTGCTCAGATTTCTAAAGAGATGAGTTTTGAACCTGTAGAGAGTAAAGAAAGAGAGTGAGAAGATGCAAACTTAACACAGGAGGAACAAATTACTGCAGGTTTTGAATGGAAAATACTACATTATGATGTTCTAACTGGATCTATATATATATAAAAAAAAACTCAGATAATGTCACTTATTTTGATAAAGAAATGAACTTCTTTTACTTCCTGCATTTTCCAAAAGTTGCATTTTCCACAGGTTCCATGGGAACGGAGTCGGCGCATCTTCAAAAGATTTTATATTTTCCCCATAAGGAATGCATGTATAGTTTTTTAAATGCTGAAACCACATAGAGAAGTGACACAGTGCAGATTAAAAGTACAATAAATAAGAAATTTACAATTAAATCAATAAAAATCATTCCCATTTTTACAAGTCATTGAAGACACTTTCCCTTTAAATAATATGTCTCCATCAATTAAAGTGTTTGTCAAGCTTTCATTAAAAGAAAAGTGAGATAATTGATTACACCTGTGGTTTTTAATGAATGTAAATACAAAAGGTGCCGTCTGCAGGATTTTAGAGAGGTGATTTTTCAACCTTGAGAGAGGAAAGAGAGGGAGAACATGCAAACTCAACACTGGGAGGAACAAATTACAGCAGGTTCTCAATGGAAAATACCAGATTATGATGTTCTAATTAGATCTATGTGAAAAAATACTCAGATTATGTAACATAGCATAACTTCTTGTCTCATCTACTTCCTGCGTTTTTGAAAAGTTGCATTTTACAATCGTTTCCATGGAAACCGAGTCAGAGCACCCTCAAAAAGTTCAATTTTTCCCCATAAAGAATGCATGTATGGTTTGTTAAATACTGTTAGCAAATGGTAAAGTGACATGGTGCGCAAAAAAAGTTCAGTAAGTAAGAATTTTACGGTAAATTCCATAAAAATCATTCCATTTTTCACCCATCATTGAAGAAAGTTTCCGTTTAAACAATCTGTCTCCATCAATTAAAGTCTGTCAAGCTTTCATTCAAAAAAAGTGAGATAATTGATTACACCTTTTTTATTTAATGAGTGTAAATGCAAAAGGCGCCTTTGCAGGATTTTAGAGAGGTGAGTTTTCAACTTGGAGAGAGGAAAGGAAGAAAAGGAAGAACATGCAAACTCAACACCGGGAGGAAGGTTCTGAATGGAAAATACCAGATTATGATGTTCTAATTAGATCTATATGAAAAAGTTATTTTTCTTTCAAAATAAGAGTTCAGAGACGGAGTATGTTGGTGGGCGGGGCTGGGCCGTCACACTTCCTGGTTCAAGAGCCAATCAGACTTGAGGAGTGAAGCGATACATACATACTACCACTTATTGCACCATTAAATTCCAAAATCTGCAACTTCAGAACTTCTCACAAGTGCACAAAGAGGTTTTAAAAACCCGTCCCGAACGCTCAAAGTCGAAATATCTCCAGTCTGTCTCTAAAGTGGGCCAAATCCAATAAAAGGTGCAGAAATACGATCAATCAAGGCTTTTTGTTGCACTTCCTGCACTCCTGTTAATGCGTTTGTATGATATCATATTTGAATCACCAAACATATGCAAGTGTGTGTGTGTGTGTGTGTGTGTGTGTGTGTGTGTGTGTGTGTGTGTGTGTGTGCGTGAGTGTGTGTGTGTGTGTGTGTGTGTGTGTGTGTGTGTGTGTGTGTGTGTGTGTGCGCGCAGCTGGCAGCCTTGCAGACAGGTGGGCAGGCAAATGTTCCCTCCTTCCCTCTCGCTCCTCCTCGTTAGCTGCTGTTTCTTTTTTTTTTTTAAAAAACTGCGCCAATCTGGAGGGACATATGTAACCGACACACACACACACACACACACACGGCCCCTCCGAAGAAATCGCCACCCCCCCCCACACACACACACACATAAATATTGCAAACGAGTCGGACAAATGGCCTTTTTATGAATTCCTCTGCCGGAGCGGCGGCTTTTATCGTCTCTCCGACGTGCATCTGTTGACGGGAATAAACAAGAAAACAACAACAGATTTCTGGACACTGGCACATGTTAGTGTTCATAAGAAACAAGATAAATGTGTGTGTGTGTGTGCGTGTGTGTGTGTGTGTGTGTGTGTGTGTGTGTGTGTGTTTTGTGCTCAACTTAGTTTTTTGTTTTAAATTAGAGGTATTGTGTGGGAATGGAGAGCCGGACACAATGTCACCCTGCCAGCTCATGTGTGTGTGTGTGTGTGTGTGTGTGTGTGTGTGTGTGTGTGTAACATGCCAGCGCCCTCTGCCCCTCTCTCCATCTGCTGGAGCCCCCCAGGCTGGACCAAGGTCACTCCTCTGCTCTCCTTTACTGCTGGAAGTGTGTGTGTGTGTTAAAGTGAGGGGGGGCGGGGAGTACCTTTGTGAAAAAAAAAAAGATTAAAAAAAAACCGGGTCATTTTCTAAGTGAAACTGCTGTGAGTTTAGAAGAAAAATTGGGAAAATAATATCAAAATAAGCTTTAAATGTCAAGTTTTCCTTTACGCAGATGATGATATTGTCTATATTGATGCAAAAATCAAAAATACCTCAGTAATATTGCACTAATTTAAGAATAAAGTTAATTTTAATGGAGGAAAATACAGTAAAATATAAAAACTAACTGGCTTTATTTATCTTTTTACACCCTGACAGCAAGGATTCTAGGCTAGTCTGCTAGCTGACTTAGAAAACATATGAAGTTTTTCTTTACGTAGATGATGACATTGTCTATATTGATGCAAAAACCAAACAATTACTCAATGAAATTGCACTAATTTCAAAATAAATATAATTTTAATGGAGGAAAATATGGTAAAATATCCGCCTAAAAAATTGCTTTTTATTTACATTTTCACACCCTGGATTCCAGGGTTGTCTGCTAGCAGGAAGGTAAAATACTGACTTATAAAAAAAACTCAAGTTTGTCTCTATGCAGATGATGAAAGTGTCAATAGTGATGCAAAAATCAAACAATTACTCTATTAAATTGCACTAATTTCAAAATAAAGCTAGTTCTAATGGAGGAAAATATGGTAAAATACCAACAAAGAACTTACTTTTTTTTAACATTTTTACACCCTGGATTCCAGGCTAGTCTGCTAGCAGGAAGTTAAATACTCACTCTGCAAGATGAGGAAGAAGTCTCAATCTCACACACTCACACACACACACACACACACACACACACACACACACACACACACACACACACACAGAAACCAAACATTGACAAAGCGCCGCTCCTTCTCCAAGTCTTAAGATGTGCTTGTTTCCCCTCCAGAGGGAACGGACCGGGCGCAGTGCCAGACACTTAGCGCCTAATAGCTCCCATAATCACTGCACACACACACACACACACACACACACACACACACACACACACACTGGTTGCTACAGCGCAGACAGTAATTATTATATCAAATAAATAGAAATAATCAGGTGAATGAGGCGAGAAATGCTGGGAAATCCAGAGGAAACACGTCTGATCAGGATGAAGGTTTCCAGAGAGATGCAGCTGATTAATCGCGATTAATCATGATTAATTGATTTTGGGATGACTGACGATGAATATTTTTAAATGGCGGTTAATCACAGTCTGGTTAGAGCTTCTGTTTTGAAGGAAATTCCAAAAAAGGTCAAAAGGAAATTCTTTCCTTGTTCGATTCTCGATCAAGATGCTCTGGAAAAGAAAAAAAACAAAACAAAATCAGTCACAAGTCGCGATGCTGAAATTTCAACTGTTAATTTAAACTGATTGTTGGGACTCATTATGGGCGGAAAACTAAAGACTACAGAATTTTCAACAAGTGCAATAAGTCATGACCAACTGAGAAAATCCTGTGATTAATTTTTTTTTTTTTAAATAAACCTTTTGACATCCGTGGTAAAAGCAAATGTATGGTTGACTTCGTCTCCATGGAAATGTGGGAAAACGCCACTTTTTGTGGCGCTCCATCTCCATGGAAATGTGGAAAAACGCCACTTTTTGAGCCATGCCGTCTCCATGGAAACATGGGGAAAATGCCACTTTTCGTGGTGCTCCGTCCCCATGGAAACGTGGGAAAACACCACTTTTCGAGGCGCTCTGCCTCCATGGAAACGGCGAAAACGCCGCTTTTGGAGGCGCTCCGTCTCCATAGAAATGTGGGAAAACGCCACATTTGGAGGTGCTACGTCTCCAAGGAAACAAGTGTGTCGTTTATTTGTCCGAATACCAACCGTTTACGATTTTGTTCAGACGAATTCGGCAAAATTCAAGCTAGCCGCAGTGAGGAACGCACTTCCCGTTATTTTCAAAAAAAATAAACCACCCTTCCCTTTCTCATGCAAAAAAACCTTAGTGATAAATCTGTGCTTTTACTTTGAAAACAAGAAGCCAACCTTTCAGCAATATATCTCACTTAACATCGTTGTTTGGACCGTTGTCCCGTTAACCGAATTGGACCAGTTACGATGCCTTACCGACGGAGAGTTTTTTCGGCTCTTCAACGAAGATCGGCTGGCTGTCTTCGGTACATCATGGTTGCTATCAACATGGACTTGTTGTCAGATGAAAGTGTTTTTTTTTGTTTTTGTTTTTGTTTTTTTTTTTTTTTTACTATTTTTAATCAATGTTAAAGGATAAGTTTGGTTTAAACAGTTTTCACGTTGTTTATAGAAAGATGTACAGCAATACACTCACTCAGAAGGGTTTTCTGATCCGAAAAGTGGTCCGGGAGAAAGTTAGATCCATAGTCGAGCTGCAGACCTCCATATACTGTTAGCCAATTGGGCATGCGTGGCGCCGGCTCCCAAAACGGCTTTAATCGTCCAAAAACTCATTAGTTTGACCAATATTTCCTCATGGTCCGGTCACGCCACTCCTCCACCACAGCCCGGTGTCGCAAAATACATGCTGTTACGGTTTTACAGATCTCTGAAATGAATACAGTGATCTGGAAGTAAACTGAAATACATTCACCAAGAGACACTGTAGGTGGCGCTGTGCACCAAAGTTGTTGGTCGCCACCCGCTCCAAAGAAGAAGAAGCAGATGTTTGCAGTTCAGAGATGTGCTTAAACCGAACTTATCCTTTAATCCAATCAGAAATCTCGTAACATAACATACCTACTAGCACAAAAATTGGAGGGGAAATTATATCTATAACCATACTCAGCTTGGTAAGTGTACATCATTAAGAACAGTCATTGTGAACTGAATAAAGTTCTCCCGCTGTCCGTCGCGTTGCATCTTGGGTAATTTCAGTATGAGTAGTGAACTACCGATGTATACTCAACATTTCTGGCGAATGCAGTATGCATCCGGGAACTTCTCGCATACTCACAAATCGCATACTGCCAGTGTAAACCCACTGCATACTCAATAAGTTAGTATGAGTAGTAGGTAAGTACGCGGTTTCGAACACAGCCATTATCTGTCTTCTGGCATTTTATTTTGAAGTCCTTCTTGGTTCTCCATCCGCCTCTGCTCTCTTTGTGTTTGTCTAATTAATCGATTCACTGCACCAGTAACTACTGTGTGTGTGTGTGTGTGTGTGTGTGTGTGTGTGTGTGTGTGTGTGTGTGTGTGTGTGTGTGTGTGCTGCATTATGTCTGGATACAGTGTGTGTCTCAAGGTGAGGCTATCGCCTCCCTTATCTGCTGTGTCTTCAAGGTGTGCTGTTGATTGGTCGATAGCCACACACACACACACACACACACGCCCGTTGCTCGGCGCTTTTTATTCATTAGCGTGAAATCTCGCCGCGCCATGCTATCCGTTGGACCTCGTTCTCCTTCAAACGTGTCAGATAAGTTTTTTTTTTTTGTAGAACTCAGATTCATAGAATCTACACTGCAAAAAATTTCAATCTGAGCAAGTTTTTGAAAAATATTTTGAATGAAAATGTCTCATTTTACTTGATTTAAGATAAATTCAGTTAAAAATTATATTTCATCAAGATAGAAAGACTTGATTTAAGAGAAGTTCTCTGAAATCAAGATAGTTTTCCCTTGTGTACTTGTAATTTGAAATAAGTAAAGTAATAAGTAATTAAGACCGTCTGTTCAGCATGATTCAGTTTAAAACATGCATTTAAGGCTTTTACCCTCTGTTTTTTTTTTAAATCTGGCGCCAGAGAGCGAGCGAGTCGCTCCAAACCTTGAATCTACCCGAGGATCGCCGAAACAAAACCGTTGCTCTCTCCTGCACGTTTGCCAGTCAGCGTTCCCAGTATGCATCAGTCAGGGGCCGCCACCTCAAGTCACATTAAAGAGCAACGGTAACGACGGCAATCACACAAGTTTTTACATCCATTGGGCCCTTTCATTTCTTTTCGAGAGGAAATCACAAGACATAAGATGAGACGATCGGTCGCAAAGCCAGAATCTGAACTACAACAGAGAAAATGTGTAAAGATGAAATCTGCTAATCAAAGTCATGGCGGGCCAGTTGAGGAAACCACTCGGCTGAATGGCAGCACCTTTTCAAACGCTTTTAAAACCATCAAACAGTCTAACCAATAAGCTTTTTTTTTCAATACTTGCAAATTAGAGACTTCATGCAAAAAAAGTTTGCAAGTTTTTCTCCTGTTCCCTCTCCTTCTTGTTTGGACTCCTTATTAAAGCTAGGGTTGGCGATCTTGGAAAACTAGCATTAGCATGTAGCATCTCCCCAAGGCTCCGCCTAGCTAGCTCCGCCCAGCTCCCACCCCATTGGGAGCGGAGACGCGGAGACGTTCGCGGCGCGTGCGGTGCGCGCGGCACTTCCGCGTCCAGTGCGTTCCTGGCGTAACCTGTCCTCAGCGCTTCGTTTCTTCGTTTTTCTTTATTTGCACAACGCCAAGGTATGGCGCACTGAACAGTGAGTGAACCCCCAAACATTCTTCTCCGCCATTCTGCAACGACGCTCCGTCCTTCTACGCGCGCACTGAACCAAGGTCAGTGCACGGGTACATGTACGCGCAGGGGGCAGGTCGAACGGTGAAGGTATTTGATTGGTTTAAAAAAAGGTGTCCCGTCAAGACTATTGGTTGCTGTTTTTACCGTTTTACTCCTGCTGTAGATAGCGAATATTTTCCAAACTACTTTAAAAACACACTATGAATTGCTTCCCATCGGGTCATAAAGATCATTTTAACCAGTATTTAAAAAAATGTATCTCATTCAAATCGCCAACCCCAGCTTTAAAGGTTAAGAGTAGGATAAGAGTAGAATATCATTCATTCTATATCTTTCCTCTTCCATATGCTCTAGACAATCTTGAATACAGTTCAAAGTATTACACAGATTGTATTTCTCAAAAGCTAAATCAGCAAGGATATTTCAGAACATAGACTCCTTGTGTAATAGATGTAAACAGACCCCAGCTACCTCTTATCATATGTTCTGGTCTTGTTCCAAACTTGTCCCTTTTTGGTCATCCTTTTCTGAAGTTATCTCTAATGCTTATGCTTATAACATCTCACCTTCTCCCTTGGTTGCTGTTTTTGTTTTGTTTGTTTTTTTCTGACCCGACTGGATCTGTTCGCCCTGCTCATTTACAGAAGGTTATTTGCCTTTTCCTCTTTATCTGCCAGACGCTTAATTCTGTTCAAATGGAAGGATGTCACTCCGCCATCACATTAAAGATTAAATACATTAAGTTGAACTTAAAGCTGGAAAAGATCAGATGTACCCTCAATGGTCAAATCAACAAATTCCACAAAACCGGGGACCCTCTAATAACTTATGTGAACAGTTTAGCTGGTCTAGAACTGGAACTCTGAATGTTTATACTGCCCTTGGATAGAACTGTGATGAGAAATGTTAGGCGCACCTGTTTTTTTTGTTTGTTTTTTTGTTTTTTGTCTGGTTGTCTGTTGTCTTTGATGCATATTTTTTAGTTAGATTTTTTTTTTGTGTGTGTATGGGGGTTGTCTAAACGTTTTTTTTATAACAGAGAATACGATTGTTTCATGTTATCCTTTGGAAAACTACAATTAAAGTGTAAAAAAAAAACATCAAACAGAAGAATTTTCAGACTTATTCAATAACCACAAAGGCAGGTGTGTGTTATTGATAATATAGAGTTCACACACAAGTAAAGGCTTGGATTGTCCACACAAGGAAAAAAAAAAAAAAAAAATAGAGAGATTTGAGGACGTAATTTGAGAAGTTTTAGTCAGAAATGGCTCTGATGACGACTCACATGGAGGCTCCTTTAATTTTTAAGTTCTAATCAGGCAATGAAATGTATTTGGATGGACGACCATCTTGAAAACAAGACAATACAAACTAAAAAGAAAAACAGTTTGTGATTTTACACATTTTAATACTCAGAAGCATCACTTCAGCATGAGATCTGTTTTAAAATGTGCATTTAAGGCTTTTAGCCTCCGTTTTTTTAAAAACCTGGCGCCAGACAGCGAGCAAGTCTCTCATAACCTTGAGTCCCACCGAGGATCGCGGGAAACAAAAATGTTTGCCGGACAGCGTTCCCAGCATGCATCAGTCAGCGGGCCGCCTCAAGTCACATTAAAGAATAACCAGACTTGATTTAAGGGAAGTTGTCTGAAATCAAGACAAGTTCTATAGGTGGATTTGTTTTTACTTACATTTTTTTCTTTTTTTTTTTACTTACATTAAGATGCTTTTGTTTTGAAATCAGTTAAAAAAAAAAAAAAAAATCTGCCAATAGAAGAAGTGAAAATTGTCTTGATTTCGTAATCATTTTCTAATGAAGCTGCTGTTGGTTTATTCCTCCTTGAGGTGAAAATGGAAAGGTTTTGTAACGTTTCAGGGGTCGGTTTCCACTACAATGCTGATTGGAACACAACTTGTTGAAAACCCTCCCGCTCCGTCTCCATGGAAACGGGAGGAATTAATCAGTTTATTACAGAGTTATTGACAAAAAGTCTTCCAGGAGGCAGTGACACTTTCACAAAATTGTAATACTTCTTGCCCCTAATTAAAGCTGCAGTTCAACACACACACACACACACACACACACACACACACACACACACACACACACACACACACACACACACATTTATGAACACAGGACTTTTCCACCGTACGCACACTGAAATCCTCACACAGCATCGAAACTTCCAGAGATGCACCTGCTGGTTTCACACACACACAGACACAGACACAGACACACACACACACACACACACACACACACACACACACACACACACACACACACACACACGCCGCTGTGCATACAGAGAAATGTCACCTTACTCTTGCAAGCTGTTAGCCAACCGCTTCCTTGCCAAACCGCTCAGCCCCACTGGAACGTACTTGTGTGTGTGTGTGTGTGTGTGTGTGTGTGTGTGTGTGTGTGTGTGTGTGTGTGTGTGTGCGCATCCATTGGATGGCTCTTTAAAGTAGCGAGCCGCCCGAGGCGGAGTAAGGTTGAGCGGGACTAAGACAGGCAGATAATGGAGGGGTGTGTGTGTGTGTGTGTGTGTGTGTGTGTGTGTGTGCGCGCGCCAAGGACTGCACCTCAAAGTCACACACACACGCAGTACATACAGCCCATATACATTCTACGTCCTTGTGCGCCTCTATTTATCATCCCCACATTTACCTGAAAGCTTTTCCAAGATGTGGCTTCGTCTCTCTTTCCATCTCTCTTTTTTCTTCCTCTCTCTCTCTCTCTCTCTCTCTCTCTCTCTCTCTCACACACACACACACACACACACACACACGCTCATGTCATATCTCCCTTCAATTCCACATATCTTGAATTAGCTGCAGATAGCCTTAAGTACCCTGCAGTCCACTTCAGATAGGCCCCTTATTCAGTGATGGGCTGATACACACACACACAGACACACACACACACACACACACACATGTGTGTGTGTGTGTGTGCGTGTGAGAGAGAGAGAGGAGGGCAGTGTTTTGGAGGGCGCCAAAAGGCCGGCGGCTTTGCTAGCAAACCGCTAGCTTAGACGCCAGCTTAGCCTGCCACTATCAAGGGTGTCAGATTATCCATAGTGCAATTGTTCTTCCACTTCCATTGTATTTTGCATTATATTGAGATTTGAGTTGTTTGGTATTTGGTATGGAAAAAATATGAAGATTTTCAACATCTGTGCCACGAGAATGAAGAATTTTTTGAACACACTTCGTGATTCACTTAACTCTGTGTAGCATTTAAGCTAATTTGTAGAAAATCTAAAAAAAAATGGATGATTTCAGGTGTTTTTCCTGCAGATGAAGTAAAATGAATTCAGTAAACTCCTGAAAATGCAACTTTTTAAAATTGGCTCCAAAGTTGGGACTTCTCCAAACCAGCTAAACAAAACTTTTAGAAAATTCTCCCACCTAGTTTCCGTGGAAATGGGGAGGAAACGCCCTCTGCCCGATGATTCTCCTGGAAATGCAACTTTTTAAAAATGTCTCCAAATTTGGAGCTTCATCTTACTGGCTGAATGCAACTTTTTGAAAACTCTCCCACTTGGTTTCTGTGGAAACGGAGGGCGGGGGGGCCACAGGGCAGCAACGCGGCACCTTCACGCGCAAACCACTACCTTAGAAGCTAGCTAGCTTAACCCTCTGCTATCAGGGATGTCATATCACCCATAATGCAATTGTTCTTGACGTTTCACTTTGTTTTTCACCATTAATTCGAGATTCCAGTAGTTTCTGGTATTAGTGATTAACAATTATCAACATCTGTGCCATAAGAATGAAAAAAGTGCTGAATCACACTTCATGATGTTTAGCTTAATTCTGTGTAGCATTTAAGCTAATATGTGGGGGGAAAAAATGGCTGACTTCCGGTGTTTTTCCTGCAGATTTATCTCTTGTCTGCTAAAAATGCAAGTTTTTGAAAATGGCTCCAAAGTTGGCGACTTTGTTCTAACGGGATAAATGAAACTTTTTGAAAGTTCTCCAACTCGGTTTCCCACTCCATGGAAACAGAAACGCAACTTTTTGAAAACGTCTCTAAAGTTGGAAATTCTCCTTACTGGCTAAATGCAAGTTTTCAGAAACTCTCCCACGCTGTTTCCCTGGAAACCGGAAGGAAATGCCACTCCGTCAAATCGGGAGGGGGAGGCAGAGCTTTTCAATAACGCAGCAACTCTGTCTCCATGGTAACGGTGAAATGCAACACCGATGGGCTGCATGGAGACCGTGAAAAATGCAACTTTTCAAAAACCCTCCCACTCAGTTTCCATGGAAACGCCTCTCCTCGATTACTTTCCCTCTCCATGGAAATAGGGACTCTAATTACACTCTGGCTCCATGGAGACAGTGAAAAAAATGAAACTTTTTGAAAATGCTCCGCCTCCGTCTCCATAGAAACGGGGACTTTGATCACTCTATCTGAATACACAACTATCTGAAACTGGCTCCAAATTCGGGCAACTTTTTGAAAACCCTCCCACTCGGTTTCCGAGGAAACGCCTATCCGGCTCTGTGGAAACACTTGGAAGTGCTCCGCCTCCATCTCCATGGAAACGGGGACTTTGATCATAGAGATAGTGGAAAATAAAAAGGCACTGCCCCCGTCTCCTTGGAAACAGGGTAAAAAAAAACTTTAGTGAAAATACTCAGTAGACAACAACATCATTAAATCATATCTGTTTGTGTAATCTTGAATTTTTCAGGCGTCCTTGCTTGTCATCCTCGTCTCT
Source organism: Salarias fasciatus (assembly GCF_902148845.1). Taxonomy (NCBI): domain Eukaryota; kingdom Metazoa; phylum Chordata; class Actinopteri; order Blenniiformes; family Blenniidae; genus Salarias; species Salarias fasciatus. The sequence continues at coordinate 5,784,834 of NW_021941230.1, read as the reverse complement.
CAGGGTCTTCCCCCCTTTCTCGTTATCAAACATTCAAAAAGCCATTCTTCTACATGTATATCTCTGTATCAACATATAGAAACGCGCTCGCCTCCCCTCGGCCGCCCTTGACCGCTTTGAGTGCGTCTCTTTCAAAATAAAAGCCTCCCATTATCCCAACAGGACGACCTCATGCTAAAGGCTCTGGCGGCAGAGAGCGAGCAGCGAGGCCGAATGTAAATATGGGTCATTATGGAGCCATTTATCTTATTAGGATGTAAGTAGATGGTATACACATTAACACACACACACACACACACACACACACACACACACACACACACACACACACACACAGAAGTCTTCCAGATGAATAGGTGGTAATGAGCGTGTAGTGGAACTGATTCCCCCCCTCCTCCTTCCTCAGGGCTCAGGTGTTCAACACATGCTGTTGCTCCTCTCCCTCCTCTCCTCCCTTGTTTTTTTTTTTAGTTTTTGCTCTCATTTCTTTCTTTATTTATTTATTTAGTATCTATTTATCTATATATTTATGTGGTATTATTTTTCATTTTTTTATTTATGTAGTTATTCTTTTATTATTATTTTTTTTTATCTATTTATATATGTATTTGTTTAGAAATGAATATATAAAAAAATAAAATAGATAACTATTATTTTTATTTATTTATTTATTTACTTATTTATTTGTCTGTTTGTTTGTTTTTTGTTTGTTTGTTTGCTTATTTTCACTCCACATCCTTCCTCTACTTGTGGAGAAAGTTTCTATCAGGAGAAAAGAGGTAGTTGATGGTTTGAATGGAGGCAGAAATCAGCAGTAAAGACAGATCGGTCCAGCGTACAGAAGCGCAACTTTTTGAATATGCAACATTCAGCTCTGCTCTGACTCTAGAGATAGGAGAAAATCCAAGTTATTGAAAATGCTCAAGTTTCATTTCCATGGAAACGTGGCATGTTCCGTTCCCATGGAAACGGGGACAACACAACTTTTTGTGAACATTCAGACTTGGTGGAAACAGGTAAAAACGCTCCAATTCTGGAAATGGGAGAAAGCGTGACTTTTTGGAAATGTTTTATCTCCACGGGAACAAGGGGAGTGCAGCTTTAAAAAAACAAACATGGAAAGAGCAACTTTTTAAAAGTGCTTCAATTTAAATCGCCATGGAAATAGAAAAGATGACACTATTTGAAAACAATTCATGCTTCAACGCTGTATCTATGGAAATGGCACTTTTTGAAAACCCTTCAACTCTTATCATTAAAATGTGAGGAAATGCTCTAAATTTTTTCAGTGCAAACTTTTTAAAAATGTTGTTAATCCGTTTGCTTGGAAATATGAAAAACAACACTAATTGAAAACCCTCCACATTTAGTGAAAATGGGGGGATACGCAATTAAAAAAAAAAAAACGCTTAAATGACTTTTAGGAATAGAGAAAAAGGACACTTTTTGAAAAACCTCCAACGCTGTCGAAATGCGAGGACATGCCATAGATTAGTTTCTGTGAAAACAGAGATGTTTTCAAAATTATGTTTTGAAAACACTCGAAATACTGGAAACAGGAGAGAATGCAACTTTTTGAAAAATGCTCCGTCTCCACAGAAATGAGACAAAACGCAACTTTTAGGAAATGTATAATTTCCATGAAAACAGGGACGCTTCAACTCTGTAACCATAGAAATGGTTAAGAACACAACTTTTAAAAACGCTTCAACTCCGTCACTGTAAAAATTGTTGAGAATGCAACTTTTTGAAAATTCTTCAACTCCACTGCCATAGATATGATGGAAAACGCAACTTTTTGAAAATCTATTCTATTCAATTTCCTTTGAAAATGAAGAAAAATGCAATTACCGTATTGGCCCGAATATAAGACGACTCTGATTATAAGACGACTCCTATTTTTCAAATATAATTTTGTGAACATAAAAATATGTTGAAGACAATAAGGTTACTCATAAAAGAACTTTTTATTGTACAGTTGTAACAATTAAACTCAAAAACTCACAACAGAGATAACATTTCACTTGATTTAAGATAAAATAATATTACTGCAGTATTAAATAAAAAATATATTCTCTTTCTCAAAATAAGCAACAGTTAAGTACCTCAAAGGTTCAATAACTGCATTAATGATGTGAATAACTTTATAACCATCAAATTCAAGTTCTATTCAACTTCACGAACATTAATAATTCAGCCCTTGTTGAATGTTGGATTCAGTTTGGCCTGTAGAGAACAGTTCTTCAGAAAGAAAGCAGGAGATTTCAGCTGGTCTAAGCTTTTATTACTTTCTCCTGAAGGCACTGTGAAACTGAAACAAACAAGATGTACATATAGGTGAACAAATACACAACATGGATCACAACATACATCACTGTCTAAAAACAAAACAAGTCAGTATTTAAAATCAAAGCCGCTAGCTCAATGCTAACTATTAATGGAAACGCCATTGACATGCTAACGGAATTAGCATCTGCATTGAAACTTCAAAACAAACTGACAAACTCACAAGTATCAATTTCACCTCCATCCTGAACATCAACTAAGTATATTCGAGTACTTACAGGCAGATATTTTCAATGCGCTGTTTGAAATGAACCTTAGAAAAACAAACGCTGACCACACTGCTCAGTCTTCTTCTCACACTGCTGTAGGCTGACACTCTGTCCAACTCACTACCTCCCCCTAACGGGGCGGCTGAGCCACTGCATGCAAACAGAAGCAGTACAGGTCACCGGTACTTTGGCTCCATCTAGTCCTCGATTATAGCTCGACCCCATTTTTGAGAATACCATTTCTGGAAAAAAAAAAAAAATCGTCTTATATTTGGGCCAATACGGTATTTGATCGAAATCCATCTCTACGGAAGCGGGGTAAAACGCAACTTTTTGAAAACCCCCCGGCTCGCAATTTCTTGAAGATGCAACTTTTTGAAAACACTATTTTTTCACCCGGAATAGCAACACTCCTTGCTCTTCTCCCATCGTCCCTGTTTACAGCGTCTGCCTTTCTCCGTGCATGTTTGTTTGACTTTCAACACTCGGCGGCGCCGGGGCCGATCGCCTGCGCGTCCCGTGAAGGCGGAGCACTCGGCCGGCTCGTGTCCACGGCGTGCTGGACGGACGCCGCCTTTCATCCCGCCGCCGCTTTCACACCGGAATAATGACCCGCGCCTAAATAACCACCCCCCCCCTACCCCACCGAACAATGAGAGCCAACCAAAGCAGCAATCAGGATGCATAAAAGAAGCGCGCCTTTTTCAGGTCAATAGAAAAATAGTCTGACTTTTTCCGATAATTTCCTTCCAATTTGTCGCCTTTTTTGGGTTTTTTTTTTTTCTGGATTTCTTAACATTACTTTTTTCCATATGGAGCGACACACTTACACACACACACACACACACACACACGCGCGGCGGGGCAGGTCCTGGGGGAGGCGGCCACTTGAAGGAGCGACTGCCTAATGAGGGAGAAAATCTGTGGGAAGCGGGGGGGGGGGGGGGGGGGGGCACGCACGGGCAATCACAACAGACTGTATTTACATTACACGTGCACTAATTAAAGATGCAATTGACATCAACAAGGAGAGCGTCTAATCGTCACGTCGCACGTTTTTTTTTTTTTTTTTTTTTTCAGGGTCAGAGTCGGAGATGAGTTTTTCCCTTCAGGAGATTCTGGAAATGATGGTTTTTGATGCTGTTTCTTGGTTAAAATCTTCAGATTTGACTAAAATGTACATGGTTTTATTCAGATTCCTCCACATAGATGGTTTATTTCATCACGTATCACGAAATCAATCGTGGAAAACCACCCAGTTGGTCGAAAATGTGAGAAATTTATTGATAAATCAACTAAAAATACATTCATAAAAGAAGGTGTTGGTGTAGTTTAGAGAAATTGGTGCTTTTTCTTGGTTAAAATCTTCAGTTTTTACTTCACTTCACATGTTTTTATTCAGATTCTTCCACAAAGGTGTTTTTTTCATGATAAATAAAACAATGATGGAAGACCAGATTCTAACTTAAAAATGTGACTTAATATGACCGCAGTTGGTCCAAATTTATTGATTTATGAGCTAAAATCACGTTTATAGAAGAGGATGCTGATGTAGTTTAGAGAAATCCAGTCAAAATGGTCAAAAAATTGTCAGTTTTGACCAATTCTACAAGGTTAAGGATCAAAATCCAATGAATCTCTGTATTTTAGCAGCATCCAATTGATGATATGTCAAAAAAAGTACAATTTTATCCATTTATAAAGTGAAAAACATTTAAGAAAGAGGATGATGGACCAATTTATTGAAATTCAGTTACAAACATTGAAAGAAATGGAACTAAATGTGTGATTTTTTTTACTTTTTTCCAATTTTCTAACCTGGTTTTATTCATTATTTGTCAAAGTGCAGAGAGAAATCAACTATATTAGAACCATAACAAGCTACTATCTGCAAAACATGAACCTAGTGTGCCTAAAAAGTTCAAATTTATCCATTTACTAGCATAAAACTGGTCAAATAAATAAGATTTTGGCAATTCTAGCCAGTTTTATATAGATCATGGAGAAAAATTGGGCAAAATAATATAATGTGCATGATGTTCTTTATACTCCCTGCATGATAAAGGGTTAAAACTGAATAATTAGTATTAGTAAATTAACTCCATGTGTGTTTTCTGGTCGTTTTGTGACTTCCTGAATCATCTCATCATAGATTAACTGCATTTCCTCCACTCTTCCTGCAATCTGCAAAGAAATTTTTTCATTTTTTTACTTCGTTTTGTGGTCTAATAAAAAAAACATGTCACAAATATCCACTTTTACTCAGTTTTACATCATTTGCTAATGATCTTTGCACCAGATTTAGAGAAATAATCCATTCCTCTCATCATATCTCTAGAAAAGCTGTGATCAGATTGATGTTTTCACATGCAATTTGTTGAGGAAAGACACATGAAGGGCTGTTTAACATGATTTAGATGTTAAATAGTGCAAACACAATATTATCATCAATGCAATGTTGATATAAATCCAGAAAAACTGTAAAAAAAAGTCAATTCTTACTATTTTTAATATTTTTTCTGTGAAATCAAATGCAATTATTTTCTGCACACAATACATTTATATTTTACATAATTTATTTAATTAGTATTTATGTATTTTATTTGTTGTCTTATTTATGTGCATAATTTTATGAATTTTTTTATTTAATTGTAATTGAACGATGACATTAAACAAGCAATAATTTCAGATTTGAAAATATTCATGCATCAGCTTGAAAACAGCTCACCGTGTGTATTTAAAGAACGGGTTAGCTGCATGAAACCTGCAAAATATGAAGTGAAGATATGAAAAATGATCAGAAAAAAGGTTGATCAATACAATACACACTTAAAAAGAGATGAAACATCAGGAAACTGTGTCTTTGAGGGCAAACAAAAATGAAAATAGAACCTTAGAAAGCTGCAGTTTTCTTGATTTGACGATCGCTGCTGCGCCGCATTATGCTCAGAATCACACAAACACACACACGCGCGCAGGTGTCGCCGTCCAGGGATTACGAGGGGAGAGTGTGTGTTCCCCGATAAAGAATCGGTGTTTGAGTTTGGGATGTGCGCAGGCTGCAGTGTGTGTGATCAGCAACTGAAAAAAAAAAAAAAAAAAAGCTTAATAACATGTGAGACGAGTCAGTAAAAAATCTGATCCCCCCCAAAAAAGAGAGGACGGAGGTGAAAAGTGTAATTTGTTAATCACATGGTGGAGGGATATGATGGCTGAGTGTGGGTGTGTGGGAGTGTGGGGAGTGTGTGTGTGTTTGGGTTTGGGATCAGAGCGGAGACCGATGTGTGAACAGCACTCTATAAAGCACACAGATTATCAGGTCAACACACACACACACACACACTTACTGAACTGAACAAAGGAGGACACACACACACACACACACACACACACACACACACACACACACACACACACACACAGATGCCATCGGATAAGCACTCTCAGACAGGACAAATCAAATCCACTCCAGGAGGCTGAAACGGCGAGAAACAACCGTCGTTTTCACACAAAACGGTTAAAAAAAAAATCAATAAATGTTCAAATATATCATCATCAAATCAATATTTATTTATATCTGTCAAATTAAAACCAAACTGATTTTTACCTGAAAATGTTGACTTTTTTAAATGTAAGTTGACTGAAAAGTGCAAAGGGAGAATAATGCAGATTGAGAATGTCCCCACCTACTGGGCAAACCCTGCAACTGCAGCTCCTCAGAAGTCTACTTTAAGTGGAAAAAAACCCAACAATTTAACAATAATAATATGAAAAAAAGATTTATTGTCTTTATTTATCTAATATATGAAGGAATTAAAATGATTTTTCAGGTTCAATATGTCATAAATATTATAAATGTCTCTATAAATCCATTGTTAGTTAGGAGGTTTATGACTTTGTCTTTAAATCCCTTTTAAATTTACATTTTTTTTATATTTTATTGAACATTTTCTTATTTGAGCTCTTATCAAACTGAGGAAATCACTTTTTTATGCAATTTATTTGTAGTTTAAACAGTTTTAAAGTCTTAAAATGTCTAAGTTTCACAGTTTTTTTCTCTAAACACAGAAATTTGTTGGATTTATGACGTTAAAAAAGATAGATTTATCAGCTTTTAGAGAAAATACAGTGAAATTAAATATGATTTCATCATTTTAGTACTTTATAACACAATAACATATATAAACCAATAAAAAGATGTTTAACTCATCTGATAGGAGCAAAATCACCAAACATATTTTTAAAATTTGTCCAATTTCCAAGTATTTTGAATATTTTCCTTTAACTTCAATCCCTATTATAATCATAGTAGGAACATCAAGAGAGAACATTGTAAAAAATTGCATTTTTTATGATTTTTTTTTAACCTGAAAAAGAAAAACTTATCAGTTTATGCACAAAATACGGTGAGATTTCAACATTTTTGCACATTAAAACAGATGAAATCACTAATAAATAACATGGAAAAGTGTTTGATAGGAGCTAAAATTAGACAAAACATCAATAAATGTTGCATTTCTGAGTATAAAATGGAAATTCTTTGTACGTTTGAGCCATTATTATGTAAACATAACAGACTTCCCATTAGAAGCAGCGCTGATCGATGATTACATGCATTCCTGCTTAATCTGCCATTGATTTCTAATTAGGCGATATGAGGAGCGGCGATCAATACGGACCGGGCGGCGTGCACATTTCCCTGTGCACGTTGCTTTAAAAAAAAAACAAACAAAAAAAACGCAGTGGATTAATAAAACATGGAACCTGTGCACATGTGTCAGAAAGCAGTGTGTCTGTGTGTGTGTGTATGTGTGTGTGTGTATGTGTGTGTCACGGAGACAGATGGATTTGATGCTGGCACGGAATCAGAGAGAACATCAACAAAGAGGCTCCGCACACACACACACACACACACACACACACACACACACGCACACACACACACACACACACAGACAGAGAGAGAGAAAACACTCCATTGTGCTTTACTTGTACCACAGCCCACTTAGGTGTTTATACAATAAACTGTATGAGAGAAGTGTGTGTGTGTGTGTTAAAAAAAAAAAAAAAACACACACATAAACTGTGATGACAAGTAGTGGCAGTGCGGCTCCCCTCGGCGACACACACACACATCCAAAAGTGTGTGTGTGTGTGTGTGTTTTTTAAAATTACCCAACAATCCAAACAGGTCTTTCCAGCTGCAATCAGGCCTCTGTGGCCAATGGGAGGGAGAGAGAGAGAGAGAGAGAGAGAGAGAGAGAGAGAGAGAGAGAGAGAGAGAGAGAGAGAGAGAGAGAGAGAGGGAGAGAGAGAGAGAGGGAGGTGATGTTAAAGTTGGTCTCACTGAGCTGATCAAGAGAAGAGAAGAGATGACATCATCGGACTGACAGGAGTTTCAACACACTGACTGTTCATCCGTCCATCCATTCATTCATTCAGCCGTCATTTATCCATTCATCCATCCAACCATCCATCCCTCCCTTCATTCATCCCTCCATCAATCCATCCATCGTCAATCCATCCATTTAGCATCATCTATCCATTCGCCCATCCATTCCTCAGTCCACCTGTCATCCATCCATCCATCCAGCCATCCATCCATTCATCATCATCTATCCATTCATCCATCTGTCAATCCACCTGCCATTCATTCATTCATTCATTCATCCATTCATTCATTCATTCATTCATCTATCATCTATCCTTCAATCATCCATTATCCATTCATCCCTCCATCATCCATTCATTCTTCCATTATCAATCTATCCAACCATCATCCATTCATCCATTTATCATCCATTGATCTATCATCCATCTATCCATTCATCCATCCATCCATCTTCCACCCATTCCTCCATCCATCCATCATTCATCCATCCATCCATCATCCATCCATTGATTGATCAATCATCCATCCATCCATCATTCATCCATACATCCATTCATCCATCCATTGATCGATCTATCACCCATCCATCATCTATCCATCCATCACTTGTCCATCCATCCATTCATCCATCTACTCATCCATCCATCCATCCCTGCTTCCTTATACTCATCCATCCATCCTACACCCATCATTCATCCATCATCCATCCATACATCATCCATCCAACATCTATCCCTACATCCATTAATGATTCATCCATCCGTCGTCATCCATCAGCCAGCCATCCATTTATCATCCATTGGTCTATCATCCATCCATTCATCCTTTCATCCATCCATCCATCCATCCATCCAACTATCAACCATCCATCCATCATCTATCATCCATCCATCCAACTATCAACCATCAATCCATCCATCCATCCATCCAACTATCAACCATCCATCCATCATTCATCCATCCGAATATCAACCATCCATCCATTATGCATCCATTCATCTATCTATCCATCCATCCAACTATCAACCATCCATCCATTTATCATCCATTGATCAATCATCTATCCATCCATCCATACATCCATCATTCATCCATCCATCCATCCATCCATCCATCCAACTATCATCCATCTATCCATCCATCATCCATCCATCATCCATCCATCCATCCAACTATCAACCATCCACCCATCATTCATCCATACAACTGTCAACCATCCATCCATTTGTCATCCATTAATCAATCATCAATCCATCCATCCATCCATTATTCATCCATCCAGCCATCCATCCAACCATCAACCATCAATCTCCTCATCCATGCTTCCTTCTACTCATCCATCCATTCATCCATCCAACCGTTCTGCATCTGAGTCTAAATCCATGTCTTTTTCTTTTCTATCTATCTGTCTGTTTTGTCTGTATGTTTTTACACGTCTGGAACAAATTAATCCTAAAAAAAAAAAAAAAAACGAAACAAATAATAAAATTCGCCCAGCTGAGTGAATCATGTCAGCGATTCCGCCGCGCCTCCTCCTGAAACACTGACTAACAGGGCGGGTCGCGCCGGTTAATCACATTTCCAGGTCACAGTGGTGCTTTAAAAAAAAAAAAAACACGGAGTCCGAGCGGCTCTCCTCCATACGGAGTCACGCAGAATGGACTTAATAGTTCCAGCCTGGATTAATGCGACACGTGTTCTCACCTCTGTCACCCTCACCTCACTCACACACACACACACACACACATTAGCATTTTGTGCACTTGCAGGACAGACGTATGCAAATGACTGCAGCAATTTAGCAAAACAAAAGCTGCGAGCGGCGTGGGTGCAACCGCCTATTCCTTCCCCCCCAGGATGATACTTCCAAGAGGAAATACAAGTTCAAATCTGCACATTTAGCCTAATTATTTTAACAATTATATCATAATTTATGTCTTTTTTAATGTAATAAAGCAAAAAAATCTCATAACTTATCAATACATTTGAATAATGCATAATTAAAGCTGCATTTTTCAGATGTTTAAACCATTTGTTTACATTTTTTGTGTGCTTAAAATGAGATTAATTCAATATGAAAGTCATTACATTGAAAAAATGATGTACATTTTACTCATAAATTACTGTTTCTGTGAGTTTACAGTCATAATATCACTATTTCTCATTGTGTATGAGTATTTGATCCTCTTTGCAGTAAATTTAAAGTGAAATGAAAACAAGTAGTATCATCTGTTGCATGTATTTAAACAAAAGCAATGATTTGCAATAGAAATAAACAAGAATGTGGAGGATTTCATGAATGGAAGATAAAAAAATAAGAGTTTTCTCACAATCTACTGTATAATACAAAATATCTTTTGCTCATTTTGGCTTTAAATCCATTCATATGTGTCTAATTTACTGAAAATACTCATGAGATGAGAAATATATTTAAATTCTAACTCTAAACTCACACGCATACTAAAATATCAACGTCAATAATGAAGCTTTGAAGCTGCATTTTGAATAGAATGTGGATTATTTGAACAGTCTGATTAAAAAAACCTTAATATTTTATCTATTATATGTATTATTTTAACCCAAAAAAGTCAGATTTGACCAAAAACAGCAGCTTTAATAATGTATTATTACAATAATGGCTCAAATATATCAGAAAGTTGAGAAGAATGAGTGTGTGAAGTGTACACACATCCGTTCGTGGAGGGTGTGTGTGTGTGTGTGTGTGTGTGTGTGTGTGTGTGGTGAGAGATGTTGAAAGCGGTGGAGAGACTACAGTTGACTTGGCAGAGGGGAAGGTGAGAGCGCCGGGGAAAAAACCCGGAGAGCGAGAAGGTCAGCCAGCAGCTCAAACGGAAGACATTTAGAGTTCCAGCAAGACCGTATGCACACACACACACTCACACACTCGCACACACACACTCATTGGAATCGCCGCGCAGGCGAACACATCTGGCGGCGGCCGCGGGTCCGTGGGGTTGGGGCGTCCGCTCCAAATGCCAGAGCAGGGGGTTGGATTGTCTCCCCCCTCACCCTCCTCTTCCTCCTCTCCTCGTCACGCCATTCAGTGTGTCTCACTCTAAAATATGTCACCTGGTGAAAGTTTTTAAGTTCACAAGGTGATTTTTGGTTCCTGCTTCATCCACTTTCATTCAGATCTGCACGAATCGGATGTTTAAGTTGATCCAGAGACATTAGATAGAGATGAGTGAAAGCTGGGGAAGGGAAATAGTATAGAATAAGAATAAATTATAATTGATCATTTTGAGAGTAGAAGTTGTGATAATAGTACTAATAATAATAATAATAATAATAATAATAATAACAACAATAATAATTGTGATCATATTAAATTGTTTTAATTTTTACAATTTCATATTAATGAAATATAATGAATTATTTATTTATTATTTGTTATGTATTATTTATTTTATTTTTACATATTATTATTATATAAACAGTTCAGTTCAGTTTTAAATATTTTTTATTTATTTTTATATTTATCAATATTTTTCAAATAAACATATTTATTTTAATTATATTTCTTTATGATACATATAATTGCTATGCATTTTTTATAAATTTATAGAATTTTTCTAAAAATATGAATTATAAAAAACACAAGATTAAAGTATATATTATAAGCTCAAAAAAGTAATGGAAAATATTTCTGCCAAAAATAAATAAATGTATATAAATCTCATACAGCAGTAAGATTAGAGGTATACATTTAAAAATAGATAATATAAAAGGTAAATTGAGTAAAAGAGCAGAAGCCGGTGAATAAAAAGCCACAATGTGTGGAAATGTTGTGTAAAAAAAAAAAAGTGATAAAAGTGTCCAAACATCCTCCCGAATCGACACTCTGGCGTTAAGTGTCGTCGGCCTCAACATGTGAAAAGCGGTAATGATATGCAGAGTGGCCGGTCGCCATGGCGACGGAGGCTCTCCGGCAGCGCCTCGCTCCGGAGGGAAGGTCACTGTAAACACGGCAGAGTCGGGCTGGCAGCCGCCGTGCAACCCATAGCGCGGACTCACTTCTCAAAAGTTTCACCAGTGTCACCTTTCAAACTTCCCAGATATGTGCATGTTGGATATTGATCAATTTATTGATTTTGTCTTGTGTGAAGAGATAGAATAAGAGCATTTTCAAAAAGCTGCATTTCTCCCCCATTTCCATGGGAATAGAATCAGCGTTTTCAAAAAGTTGTGTTTTCCCCCGTTTCCACGAAGACTGAGTCAGACCATTTTCAAAAAAGTTGCATTTCCACACATTTGAATGGTGGTGGAACATTTTTGAGAAGTTTCCCACAGAGATAGAATCAGAATGTTTTCAAAATGTTGCATTTCCCAACATTTCCATGGAGTCTGAACTTTTTTCAGAAAGTTACGTTTTCTCTCATTTCTACAGAGACGGAATCACACCATTTTCAAAAAAGTTGCATTTCACCGCATTTCCACGGTGTCAGAGCAGTTTTGAAAAGCCGCGTTTTTCCCTGTTTCCATGGAGAGGAACTCAGAGCAGTTTTGAAAAGCCGCGTTTTTCCCTGTTTCCACGGAGATGGATTCAGAGCAATTTTGAAAAGTTGCGTTTTCATGTTTACACAAAAATAGAATAGGGGCATTTTCAAAAAGGTGCGTTTCTTCGCCATTTCTACGAAGATGGGGTACTTTCAAAAACTTGCACTCTCAATGACTCTTAACCCCACCATCACATGAACAGACACCCAACAGGAAGTGGAAAGTTTGCCGTGGAAACAACCACTTCCTGATGTAAACAGGAGAAACACTTCACTGCATTTTGCATTTTTTTCGTTGAAATAGACTGAAGGCATTTTCAAAAAGTCGCATTTTCCACTGTTTCCATGGAAATAGACTCGAGGCATTTTTAAAAAGTTGTGTTTTCCACGGTTTCCATGGAAATAGACTTGAGGCATTTTCAAAGAGTTGCATTTTCCCCTATTTCTACAGAGATAGATTCAGAGCATTTTCCAAAAACTGCCCCCCCCCCCCCACCCACCCATTTCCATGGAGATGGAGTACTTCCATAAACTTGCACTCTCAATGACTTCCAACATGTGAACTTATACCCAACAGGAAGAAGGAGCCGTTGCCGTGGAAACAACCACTTCCTGATGTAAACAGGAGAAACACTTCACTGCATTTTCCCCTTTTTTCATGGAAATACACACATGGCATTTTCAAAAAGTTGCATTTTCCCCTGTTTCTACGGAGACAGAATCAGAGCATTTTGAAAAATTGCGTTTCCCCCCCTATTTCTACAGAGATGGAGTACTTCCATAAACTTGTAATCTGACTCCTAGCCATATCGTCATGTGAACAGACACCCAACAGGAAGTGGACCCCTTGCCGGCTCCACTTCCTGTTTCTAAGCAGGTGAACCACTGCTTCCTCCTCCTCCAGCCAGTCCAGGCTTTCAGGTCTTTTAGCTTTGGGCTGCTGGCGTGACGGCGCCGAACTGGCCCGGTGCCAGTGAGGTCGGCATGCGGCGGTGGGCGGGAGGCGGCGTTTGCCGCGCGGCGGCGGGCGTGCAGCGGCGGGCGGGAGGCGGCGTGCGGCGGCGCCAAGGCCCTACGGCGCTTCTTAAAGTGCAGTCATTAAGCCGCCACTTGTGTAGGTGTTCTTGCAAGAAATCTTGTCAGGCAGATACCTGCTGTCTAATTAGCCGGGCGGCACACACACTTGCTCTAGGGGAAGAAGTCGGTGTGTGTGTGTGTGTGTGTGTGTGTGTGTGTGTGTGTGTGTGTGTGTGTGTGTGTGTGTGTGCTAATAATGACCCGAGGCTCAACCTGCTGTTGAGAACAGTAACTTGTGACTCAATGCCTTTGTTCACCCCGTAACATCTGGCTCTGACCGAAGGCTGTGGCTGTGTGTGTGTGTGTGTGTGTGTTTGAAATGCATTCAAGCCGAATGCTCAAAGGGTGTGTGTGTGTGTGTGTGTGTGTGTGTGTCTACCGAGGCGAGAGCAGCAAGGACTAAGGCGCGAGGAGTTGATCATCGTCGTGGAAACCTCTGAGGGAAAGAGGGCCTGGAAGCCCCTTCTGTCAGCTGGGCTCTGCTGTACACTTCCCCTCGACTGCCTTCACACACCCACCCACACACACACACACACACACAAACACACACACACACACACACACACACACACACACACACACACACACACACACACACACACACACACACACGCCGGGTCCCTCCGGAGCACCAGATTAAGGTCTGAGTGAGTGTGAGCAGAACAATACCCCAGTGTGTGTTTGTGGAGCCGTGGCTAATTGTGTTCATTTGCTGCTCAAGTTGAGATGGCTAGGACACTGGAGGGGTGTGTGTGTGTGTGTGTCAGTGTGTGTATCGGTGTATCAGTGTGTGTGTGTGTGTGTGTGTGTGTGTGTGTGTGTGTGTGTGTGACAGAGGGAGAAAAAAAACAAGGATGGGAACAAGAAAGACTGATAGAGGGAGGATGGAACAAGGACAGATGAGCAAATGTGCAAGTGTGTGTGTGTGTGTGTCTGTGTGTGTGTGCGCGCGCGCATGCACGTGTGTGTGTGTGTGTGTGAGACGTGCGGTGTGAGGCCATGCAGGTAATCCTCATTACGGCGTTCGTTTGCGAGCGTGTGAGTGTTTAAGAGAGCGGCCCGTCCTCTCCTCATTGCATCTGCCCTGGCCTTGTGCGCATTACACACTAAGATGCACCCGCTTAGGTCCTTGGACACACACACACTTACACACACACACACACACACACACACACACACATTTGCGAACACATGCTCTCTGGCGTTTCGCATGAATTCACTGCTCTTGCTTGCGTACCACTCAGAAACATTAAAAAAAAAAAAATCCCCCGTTCGCCTCGATCTTTGAAGAGTCGTGCCAACAGACGGGAAAGTTATTTTTTGATAAAACTCCTGAAATTTATCGCCCTCCTCCTCCGTGGGCTCGGTTTATGTTTAAATTAACTCTGCTGTCGTTTTCCCAAACGTCCACCATCGTTAATTTCTCCCGCCGTCGAGCAGAGATGTGAAAATGAGGGGAGTTGAATGAAATCAGCACCATGGACAGAGGCAGCAGGACGCTGGCCATGGTGCCGATTCTTTCATTCTCCAGGGAACGATGAGGAAAAGTTGATACACTCTTTTGGGGTCAGAGTGAAGTTCGCTCATCTCTCACCCCGGAACGTTCTTCTTCTGGGATCTCTCGTGTGATTGGTCAGATTTTTTTGCTTTTACTTCCTCGTTTCGGCTTCGTTTCAAACGTCTGTTTTTCTAAATAAATGAAATCAGCACCATGGACAGAGGCAGCAGAACTCTGCCCATGCTGCTGATTCTTTCATTCTCCAGGGAAAACATGAGGAAAACTTAAGACACCATTTTGGGGTCAAAGTTCACTCATCTCACACCCCGGGACATTCCTCTTCCGTGATCTCCTGTGTGATTGGTCAGATTTTTCATGTTTGCTTCCTCATGTCGCATTCGTTTAAAACATCTATGTTTAGAAATAAATGAAATCAGCACCATGGACAGAGGCAGCAGGACTCTGGCCTTGGTGCTGATTCTTTCATTCTCCAGGGAAAAGATGAGGAAAACCTGAGACACTCTTTCAGGATTGGAGCAAAGTTCACTCATCTCTCACCCCGGAACACTCTTCTTCTGTGATCTCTCGTGTGATTGGTCAGATTTTTCATGTTTACTTCCTCGTATCGCCTTCGTTTCAAACGTCTGTTTTTCTACTTCCTCTGTCGTTGAGTCATTTGATTCTCTCTCCTCCATCGTCTCACCTGCCCGCCGTATCCGTGGTAACATCGGGAAGGGGCGTGGCCTGTGATGAAGGGGCGTGGCTTCGGAGTTTGTGTTGCTCTGTTCTTGACACATCCAGACTGACAGTACATTTTCATTGACGTCCGGAAGTGAACTTTGTTCTTCCTCTTGGAGTCTTTAAACCAGGGTTTCCCAACCACCGGCCTGCGGACCAGTACCAGCCCGTGGGTCATTTAGAACAGGTCCACAAACAGAGAATAAAGAGTTTTATTTCGAAAGTATAGATTTAAATTTATGTCTGCTTTGAGTTTTATTTTGAAAAACACTGAATTTCTACCAGCATTTATTTTGCAAATAAAGGTTTGATCACATGGCAGCATCCCAGTGGACTTAAACATGGTTAAAATTCTACCTCCACCAGAAACAGGGTTTGAATAGCAGAAAGTCTCCACCTTTGACTCTGGTTCTGCAGGTTTCTTCCAGCTACACTGCAAAAAATGTTGTTGGAAATCCAAGATATCAACAGTAAAGTAAAGAAAATGAGTGTTAGAACCATACAGCAAGGACATTTTACTGAAAAAAGACATCTGGATAGAATAATTTTAAATCAAGAAATAAGACTCTCTGTCTTAAATTCTTATGAAATCAAGTGAGATGAGACTTTTTGACTGAAAACAAGATGAATGAACTTGGTAAGACTTTGAACTTTTGCAGTGTAAAAGGCAGTTTTTCCTTTCCAGCATCTTGTTGTTTTTGTTCTCCATCTCAGTTCATCCCCAATTTCTTCTTGAGTCAGCCCAACCAATAAATAGCACCATTGTCGTCTTTAAATTCAGACTTTAAAGTTTTATTTGTTGACAATGTCTTTATTTTCACAAAAAACAGAACTCTGCGGTGGAGACATTTTAGAAACCTTCCACCAGATTATTCTAACTCTGAATTCTGTCTAATTCTTTTTGTTTTTCCTGCGCTTGGACCATTCTGAAATTTTCCCCCGGATTTTTTACCTGTTTCCCCGTGAGGCGGCACGGCGTCGGCTGTTTGTCTTTAAAAAAAAAACACAAAACAGAACAATGGAGGCCGATTGTTGGACTCCGGGTAGTCCCAGCGAGACAAACTATGAACCAGAAGGCGGATCAATGGCAAATAATGTCATCTTAGAAGGTCATACCTGGACCTTTCGGCTCCGTCGATACAAACACACACGCACACACACACACACACACACACCGTGTCCTAACGCGCCGCCTGGCATCTTTAGAACAATCTCTAATGATAAAAACGACACGCACTCGCACTTTTTTTGGCGAGCCCGGCAGGCCGCCGGGGCGGCATTCAACCTCCCCGCCTGGACACGCCGCGGTCTCTCTCCTCCCTGCCCCGGGGGCGAGCGAAGGAGGGAAGGAAAAATAATAAACAAGCAAAGAGACAAAAACAGCAAGAGCCACTTAGAGCCACTTAAAGCCAAGGCTCCTTCCCACAGCGAAGCACTTCCCCGGGGCCGCCGGCGCCGCCAGCGCCGCCGTGGGAGACAGACAGAAAATCACAGGCACAGAAAATCCACTCTGAAAGTTTTTTTTTTTTTTTTAGGAGCATCATCTGTGTCAAAGTTCCCCCTGAATTCCTGCAGAAAATTTTCCTAATCATTCCTGCTAAAAATATTCATCTTCTAAATAATGTCATGACGTTTTTCAGTATTTTTTATTTATTTATTTATTTTTGTTGTGATGTTTGTTTTTGTGGCCATGAGTTACAAATTAAACATTTGACAGCTCAAAGGAATTTGTTTTCTTTTTCTTTTTTTAAATATCATTTGTGCTGAAGACTGTAATACCGGCGTGACTCAAGATGCACGGGGGAGTCATTGAAAGTACAAAGAAAATATTTGTGATTCCCAACTAGTTAAAAGTTGTTTGAAGGTTTCTTCTAAACACTCGAAAGGTCTTTCTTTACATGAAACATTCACAAACACAAGTTTTTATAGATTCAGATTCTCACACCTTCGCTCGCATTTTTTGATTTCATTCATTCTCATTATTGGGCTTCAGATCTGAATGGAAGCTGCCTCGATCTGCTCTATCCTTTAATTTTCCTCCCTCAACTGTATTTTCTCCTTTTTTTTTTTTTTTGTTGTCCCCCCTGACTGTGAACCCAAAAGGTCACATCTCCCCTGAGAGCGCTGTTTACCTGAACCCCTCCCCTCTTTTTGACATTCTCCTACTTGGAGATACAAGGAGAGAAAAAGGAAGGAGCAAATTTAGCTGCTCTGAGCGAGGGGAGGTCTGAAAACTGCCAAAAGCTTTTAACAGTCTCGCAAAACAAAAGGTTTGCAGGCTGTGATCTTGTTTTGTTTTACCAGTTTTAGATCATTCTTTTTGCAGTTCAAGTTTTTATTTAGTTTTTTCTTTTAAGAAAAAAAATTAAAAAAAATTAAAAAAATAAATATATATTATTTTTTCATATTTTATTTATTTTTATTTTTATTTTTTTTTTAATTATTTTTCATAAAAGACAAAACTTAAGATCACCTTTAACGTGTAAATTAAAAGCAATTCTGATTTGCCTGATGCGTCATATGCTGTAAAAAATAATGAGAAAGCATATATTTATGTGCACATAAAAAAAAAATCTAATTGTTCGATTGATCATGTCACCAGTGTAAAGTGGTAACCGATTAAGAGAAATTGAGATAGCACATGTAGAATTGTCTTCAAGACTTCAGTGTCATTGTGAAATTTAATTATCTACAATATATAACATATTATGATAATATTTGCAACAAAAATGGTTTAAGAATTCTTCAATGTGTCTTTTTCTACTTGTTATTTTTTATAAACATCAGTTTGTTGTGGCAAAATCTGGGAATTTTTAATCGGAAATGTCAAGCAGCACCCATTTCAATCACAGTTTTGTCTTTTGTGATGTATGTCACATTCTTTTCAAGATTACATGTTTAAATACACACGAAAACATCCAATCATATCATCATGTCTTCAGCATAAAGTGATAACCGATTAATATAAATCGACATAAGACATGTAGAATTATCCTTAAGACTTCACTGTCATTGTACAGATTGATTATCTACAATATATTTAGTTATTTGCCAAAAAGAAACTTGTTAAATAATTCCTCAATGTCTTTTTCCACTTGTTTTTTTTTTTCAAAAACACCAGTTTTTTTGTGGCAGAATCTAGAAAGTTTTAATCAACAAAGTCATTATTTGTGCAAGCAGCACCCATTTCCATGACAATTTTATGTTTTCTGTGATGTACATCACATTCTTTTTTAAGTTTACATATTTACAGACACTCGCAAAAACATCCAGTAATATGATCATGTCATCAGCATAAAGTGATAACCGATGAAGAGAAATTGACATAACATGTAAAACTATCCTCAAGACTCTAATGTCTCAGTGAAATTACCTTCAATATATTTAGTTATTTTGAGCAAAAACTGTTAAATAATCCCCCAATGTGTCTTTTTCCACTTGTTTTTCACATACGATGACTGAATATTTTGTCAGATTATTCATATCATACATCATTCTGGTGACTAAATGCACTAACTATGAAACATCCGTTTTTATGGCAAAATCTTGGAAGTTTTAATCAAAAATGCCATTATTTCAATGATGATTTTGTCTTTTGTGATGCACATCACATCCTTTTTAGTTCACGTTTACACACAGACAAAAAATCATCCAATCATATGATCATGTCATCAGCATAAAGTGATATCTGATTCAGATATATTGAATAAATGTAGCCAATGGGTTTTTAATTGAATGATATATCAGAACTATGATGTTTATCAGCAAAGAGTCCATTAAGATCCAGTAAATATTTGGGAAATGTCATTTTAATTAAGTAAAAATGCAATGTAAATGTGTATAGAAATGACTATGTTGTAATTTGTGCTTTATAAAGCTGAATTGAATTGAATTGAATTGAATTGAAGGAGTAAACCATGGTTTTTTTCTGACCATTATCACATCCATACTTCCTCTATTCCGCTTCATGCAGTTCAGAGTCCTGCGTATCTGTATGTTTCCAGTCATGATCACGTGAATCCGCTGTGTCTCGCTACAGCTGACGTGCCTCAACTTAGCTGAAAAGTGAAAAATCTGAAGAAAGTTGATGGATTTCCTTTAATTCTAAGCATCCTCTAGACCTTCAGCCCAAGTATCCTCAAGCTGTATATTCACATCTGGTTAGTCGATGCTCAGTTTGGCCAAAAAGACACAATGTCGACGTGTTTTCAGCTCCTCGAAAGCTGTTTACTCGCTTCCTTTCCAAAGGACTTGTGGGCTTCGAGAGGAAATACACGGAGCCACTTCAGAAACAGGAAGCGACCTTGGATCAGAAGCACGGGAAAAACCTGCATATGTACAGAAATACTGTGAAGCATTGTTAAAAACCACACACACTTTTTTTTTTTTTTTTTTTTTGAAATGTGAGCATGAATGCCTTTACTTGTCATTTCCACAGTGTGTGTTTGTGTTGAGCGTGATGCATGCTGATGGTGACCCGGACCCCCGCCGGGCCCCCCCACCCCTCAGGCCCTGTCCTCCCAGGATGAGGGCAGCGGGATGGGGTCAAACAGACAAATCTGGCCCCCCCCTCGCTCCATGGAGGCCTGCCCAGGGCCATTAGTATCCATTACCAGGAGGCAGGGACACGCCGCCGCCTGTGGCGCTCGCACACACACACACACACACACACACACACACATGCATGTGCAGACTTTGCACATGCAGCACATAAAGGATAATTAGACTATAAACGTGTAAATAGCCATATTTAGACACGTGCACAATTAACCACTCGTATATTCCTGTATTAAATGTAGGAATCCACACACCTGACAGTGGTTTTTACTTTCAACAGACATCCTCAGAGGGGATGACCTTATGGGAGTCTGTGGTGTGTGTGTGTGTGTGTGTGTGTGCGTGTGTGTGTGTGTCACAAATCACGCACACACCTTCCCAGCAAACAGATGCGTGCTAAATGGTTATGAATGGGCCGCTGGACGAGCCAGGCGGAAGTTTTTTTTTTACGGGCCGTAATGTTGTTTTAATAGAAACATCAGGAGCAGCAGGCCGACCCATCTGTCCAAGAGCGAGGCGGAGAACTTGAGCGAGGCATTTCAGAGGAAGAGCGCGATCGAGCCATCACGGCATCCTCCGCCGGCTCCGGCGGCACGCGCTCGTGTCTGGCGTGTCAGCTGTGACTGGCTAACAAGCTTCACCCTCAACGGCCTATTATCTGGAGCATGGCAACTGGCCCATACCTGCAAGGTGTGTGTGTGTGTGTGTGTGTGTGTGCGTGTGATTCAGAGCGTGGCAGCTGTGTCATACCTGCGAGCGTCTTCAGGACACTTCTCATCTGTAACGGAGCAGACAAGGCGGAGGGAACGGGGAGGAAACACCGATATCTTTTATTTTTCTCGCCTCCTCGGAGGGCGGCGAGGAGAACGGGTGCTAGAGGGCCGTGCACGTGCAACGTGCGCGTAGCCAGACCCCGGCCACGCATGGCTGCGGACGTGCGCGCACGGATGAACGGATGCATATGTTGAGGAGACGATGTCAAGGACACGATCTGCAGCGTACACCAACACCAAACATTATTTAGTCATTAGATGATTTTACTCATTATTTTTCATAATATCAGAGGAAAATATATTGAATCTAACACTTAAGAGAAATTAAAAACCAAAATAAAAAAGACTCATTAATACAGCATTAAATTGATTATGATTGTATGCAGATGATCCAGTGGTTTTTAAACAGTATTTAAACTCACATTTTCTTATTTAATTCAAAATAAAAGACAAAAGCTGCAATTGTAGTGGAAATTACATAAAATTTATTTAAAGGGAAGCAGCTGGATACATTCCTCCTCCAATAATTTAAGAGAATGAAGGTGTAAGTTGAAGAGATAATGTCAAGGGCATCTGTAATTTGCTGTATTGTCAAAATAAAGCAAGAACTTTTTCAGGTGGGAGAAAGTGGAAAATTAGCTCGAGTTTAGAGTTCGGATTTAGAAAAAGCAAGCTGAGTTTTCATTTCCTGCGTCCCTGTCTTCGCTCGCCGTGACCAGAAGAAGCCCTTCTGCACTGGTGCGCCTCCATCCGTCCTTCCGAGCAGAAAAAACCTGCGCATCACAGACGGCGCCGCTCTCCCCACCTACCCTCGCACACCTCCGACACACACGCGCACCTACCTCCTGCCCGCCGCCGGCCACACCAGCGGAGGCCTTAGGGCTCCGCCATCTGCTGCCCCCCCCCCCCTCCGACGGGCCCACCTTCCCAACATATGCAGCCCTTGCCCTGGGTGAGGTGGCAGGGGCACTGGCCGAGGTCCTGGCCAAAGAGATCGGGGGTTGAAGGAGCACATATGCAGCCCAGACGGCATGTGAGACGGGGGTGGGGGGGTGTGGGGGTGGGGGTGGGGGGGACGAGTGGAGAGACAAATCAAGGATTAGATGGCTCCCTCCTTGAAATCTCTATATGCCTTTCTCGCTCTGCCTCACCCATATGGCCCGTCTCCTCCGAGTTCGCACCAGCTCAGCGGCCACCAAGGTCGCGCCCCGAGGAGCCGAGCGTTGGGTGGGGGGGGGGGGGGGGGGGGGGGGGGGGGGGGGGGGGGGAGTGGTGGTGTTGGTTATGTGTGTGGGGGGGTGGGCAGGGTTGGCATTGTCACATTGTCACCGTGACACCTCCTTTTATTCCATACCCCCCTCTCTCTCTCTCTCTCTCTCTCTCTATTTTTTTTTCTACCCTTCATTCCCTCTTTCTATCTCGTCCCTCTGTTAAATCTTGCCTCGGGGCATCCTCCACCAACAAAAGGTAGAAAAAAACCCGAGCACGGCACTTTCATCCCCCCCCCCCCACCTCCGTCCTGTCTTTCCCCCGGATAAGATGCGTGCGTGTGGTATGACAGCGCCGAGCGGACAT
Organism: Salarias fasciatus; assembly: GCF_902148845.1. Classification (NCBI taxonomy): domain Eukaryota; kingdom Metazoa; phylum Chordata; class Actinopteri; order Blenniiformes; family Blenniidae; genus Salarias; species Salarias fasciatus. The sequence continues at coordinate 5,762,152 of NW_021941230.1, read as the reverse complement.
TTTTCATTTTTTTTGTGCTTCCACGCTAACATTAATTACATCGACTATTCCAGAGTTGTCCATATTTCATGAGCGCTCTCCCCCATTCTCTTTAGTCTTCCCGCTGGCCTCTCTCTACGCGTTCCAGGAAACCCGGTGCTTGTGTCAGGATCAGGTTGTGGGGGTTCGGAATCCAGCAGGGAATTGGGCCAAAACGTACCTCTGGAAAGCTGGCAGAACGCAGCGGCGGTAGTTGTCCAACTAAGTTGGAAGGTTTTAGTTTTGTTCTTAGGAACACGGAAATAAAGAAAAAATACTACAATGAAGACGCTAAATCACGCATATTCAATAGGGGGAACATTTTTAGATACTATTACATTTTAGATATTAAAGATTAAGACCATTGTGGACCAAAAAAAAAAACTAAACAAAAGAAGTGTTATCAGTTAAATTGGCTCATTCATATATCATCATGTCATCAGCATATAGTGATATCTGATTAAGAGAAATTCATTAAAACATTAAAGTCATTGAATTTCTATTTATTTATTGGCGTTTGTGACCTGGATTGCCTACATGTGTTTTTAACAACAAATATTCCCACAGTCTTTTACCACCTGTTTTATGGGTACTGTCATTAAATATTGTCTTTTTTTATATCATTCTGGCAACTTAGAGAATTACACTGCAAAAAAGTGTCACCCAAATACAAGACATTAACAATACACAAAAGAAAATTACTCTTAAAACTAGTGAAATTGTCTGTCTCTCGTCTGGCAATTACATTTTACTTAAAAAGAGAGGATATAACAATTTTATATCAAGAAATAAGTCTATCGATCTTAAATTGATCTGAAATCAAGTGAGACGAGAGTTTGTGACTGAAAACAAGACCAATGAACTTGGTAAGATTGTGAATTTTTGCAGCTTTTGTAGTGTAACTAGCAAAAACATCAGTTTTTATGGCAATATATGACAACTTTGAATCTAAAATGTCATTATTTACACTGAATTCATGAGTTAATGGAAAACTAACTGGGAAAAGTTGGCAAAATATGATCAATTTTTCCATGCAAACCAGACATTCTATCTATTTTTCGATCACTCAATAGACTCTCGACAGCAGGAAACAGTGTGACGGTCTTGAAGCCAGTTTATGGTTTAATATATATTTTACTAGTATCTGGTGGGAAGTTCATCAAATTTAATGTCCGACATTTTAATTCCAGCTAATTAATTAACCTTCAGAGAACTTTTTCCCCTGTTAAAAAAAAAAAACTGCAATTCTTTAACTGTCCACAAGGTGCACAGAGAAATAGAGTGGATCGTTAATAGAATTCTTTTTGCAACCAAGTCTAGTTATACAAGATGCATAGTTATATTTAGTGACTGAGAATGATGAAAATTAAAGATTAAAGACAAATTAAAGACAAAAAAGTGAAGAAATATGGACATTTTTTGTTGTGGGAGAAACATTTAATAGTGAACTGAGTTCAAAAATTGTTCATTTATTGAAGAAAAGTCATGAAAATATTCCAATTTGGTGAGCATTTTTTGAACGAGAACACAAAGATAAGTGTTAAAAAACCAGAGAGACCTTCTGTTTCTTCTGTCTAACAGGATTAAGCTGTGACACACACACAAAAAGAAAAACTCAAGTGGGAGATAATTGTGTGTGTGTGTGTGTGTGTGTGTGTGTGTGTGTGTGTGTGTGTGTGTGTGTGTGTGTGTGTGTGTGTGTGTGTGTGTGTGTGTGGCACTTTATGTGTGTGTGGCTGCTTCTGATGGATCAGTGATTAAATAAATAATGCTAACCTTTCCTGTAACCTTTCCCCCCTCCTCCCCAGCCCCTGTCTGACCTTACAAGACCCGCGCACATTAAAGACTCCTCTCTTCTCCTTCATCTCCCCCTCTCTTCCAACCGCTGCTCCCTCCCTCCCCCCTCTTTCTTCACCTCTTTTACATAACTCTCTCTTTCTTTTCTTAGCGTTGCTCCAAGTGTAAAACCTGCTCTTTGTTTGGCTCACCTGTTGCATTTATGTATATATTTATACATTTTTGCAGCTCTTAATTCTTTTTCAAAACTACATAAAGAGCCTGATTTGCAAAGGTTATTCATGATTTGTGCTGGAATGCATGCAAATAGATTGAAGTTTAGGTTTGCATGCATTTTGCGGATGATCAATGAGTGATATCAGATGCCAACAGGACTATATTTTGCATGCATTCATACAATTTGCATGAGAAAACTCCAGGAAATGGGATTGTTTTTCTGTTTGTTTGCTTCAGTTCGCCATAAAATAACATGTTAAAGTACGTTAAAGGAATACTCCACCCAAAAAACGAATTGGCCTCATTTTCTACTCACCCTCATGCTGAGAAACACTCTTGAGCACTTTTTTTGATGTTTCAAATGCAGCTGGACATTCTGGGGGATTTTCGTTGTCAACAAACAGGAACCGACCGAGCCCGAAAGAAAAAACAGTCCATAAAGTCCACAAATCGTGCCCATTTTCCTTCATACTGCTCGTCCGCTGTAATCCAAGTGTCCTGAGCGCCTAGCATTCACAAGTAATTCTTAACGAGGTCATTTAGTACATTTTAAGAGTCTAAACAGCGCTCTCTTGTACTTCCCCAGTGCACGTCTGCGCGCGCACCCTGAACTACGGAAGCCACTGCAGACCAAGCCAGACGCTTGCGCGCTTTCAGCAGGACACCGAAGTCAAAGCTTTAAAACAGTAGCCAATCACTTTTGTGATTGTCCACAGTTCGGTCACTCACAGCAGAATATAAACAGAGGAACTTCTTCTTCTACGCTTGCAGTTTAGAAAAGTAGTCGCTGAAAGCGCGCAAGCGTCTGGCTTGGTCTGCAATGGCTTCCGTAGTTCAGGGTGCGTGCGCAGACATGCACTGGAGCACTATGAGAGCGCACTGTTTGGGCTCTTAAAATGTACTAAATGACCTCGTTAAGAATTAATTATGGACACTCAGAATACTTGGATTACAGCGGACGAGCAGTATGAAGGAAAATGGGTACGTTTTGTGGACTTTATGGACCGTTTTTTCTTTCGGGCTCGGTCGGTCCCTGTTTGTTGACAACGAAAATCTCCCAGAAACTCCAGCTGCATTTGAAACATCAAAAAAAGTGCTCCAGAGTGTTTCTCAGCATGAAGGTGAGTAGAAAATGAGGCCAAATCGTTTTTTGGGTGGAGTATTCCTTTAAGTTATAATACCATGAGAAAACATAAGATGCTACAAAATAAAATATCATATGAAACATACGATAACATGAGATGACCTTTGACCCCTTTGACCTTTGACCCCTCCCCCCGTGACTTAAAAACAGATAAACAATACAAAAGCAACAGTAAATGGTAATAAATGAACAACGTGCTTCATTTTCTGTCATTTAACACTCAGAAAATTGGCTGAAATTGCAGAATGATGAATGATCTGCTTAAAGTTTGCACATTCTCCCTCTGAATGCATGTGGCTTTCTTTATGAGACTCTGGCCTTATGTTTGACATCCCTGCTTTATATGACGATTAGCATCCTGTATATCGACAAAAAACACCCTCCCTTGCTGCTATAATCTTCATTTCTAATGGATTAGAGTTAAATAGTGCTGCATCATCTGCAAACAGCATAATTAATAATATTTATAGATGTTAATTTTTAGAATAAACTAACAATGTGCTTTATTTTCTATAAATAGCAGGCATGGAAACATCTGCTTTGTAAACACACTGCCATTTAACACTCAGGATATTGGCTGAAATTGAAGAAAGATAGTCTTAGTTTGCACATTATACCAGTGCATGCATGTGACTTTAAACTGTATATAAATGTATATTTATCTGTTTTTGTCATTTCTTTATGAGACTTCATTGCTGTTTTCCTTCAGACAGGTTCAACTCCAGTTACTTAAATTATCATTATTACTCACCCAGGTTTGGTGTTTTTCATCAATTAAGTCTGAAGACACATATTTAACCATGCTACTTGCGGCCTGATTTTGTCCCACAGGCCTTATGTTTGACACCCCTGCTTTATATGATGACAAGCATACTGCACATTGACCAAACACACCCTCCCTTGCTGCTATAATCTTCATTTTTAATGGATTAGTTAGAGTTAAATAGTGCTGCATCATCTGCAAACAGCATAATTTCTACTATTTATAGATGTTAGTTTTTAGAATAAACTAGCAATGTGCTTCATTTCCTGGTCATTTCACTCTCAGAATATTGGCTGAAATTGAAGAATGATGAATGACCTGCTTACAGTTTGCAAATTCTCCCTGTGCATGCTTGTGGCTTTAAACTGCATGAATATATTTATTTGTTTTCTCATATCTTTATGAGACTCTTCTGTTGCTGTTTTCTTCAGGCAGGTTCAGTTCCAGCTGTTCTCTCGCCCTCCTCGTCTTTTGGCGCTAATCCGCCGCTCGCCTGTGATCTTTAAGATCCCCAGGTTCAAACGCCTCCCCCTGCCACGCCTCGCCACTGAACTCCCCGAGAGGTCGCCGAGACACCGCCACGAGCCGGTGAGTGTGTGAGTGTGAGTGTATGTGTGTGTGTCGTCGACTCCCTGATCCGCCACTCTAATACCCTGAGGACCTTTGGTTCCTTAACTGTAGGAGGTCCTAAGCAACCAACCCACACACACACACACACACACACACACACACACACACGCACACACACAAACACATCTTCAGAGGATATCAAAGATTAGACATCAATCATCCTGGCCTCTTGAAGTCTTGAAGAACGAGCACCTCCTATGAAAGGTCAGCACACACCTGGAGAGCGGTGGCAGAATCAATATGCAACGATGAAGGCAGCGATGAGGAGGATGAGAACAAAGAGGAAGAAGATAAAGACAGAAAACAGGAGTAGTTTAGAAGAAGATGGTGAGGGGTTCGGAGTCTTGTACAGACACTTATTGAACAGGAAAACATCTGTTATTTTTCTCTCCATGCTATTTCACTTGACTAATGAGGATGTTTTCAGACATGATGCTGGTGTCCAAATTACAAAACACATTTTCAAACCGCTATTCTGGCTTGTCCCAATTACTTTAATCATCATTGTTATTGATCCACTTATGGTTTTTTCGATCATTTAATTCTGAAGACACATATTTAATCCGGCTGCTCGCGAGTCGGTTTTGGCCTGCGGGCCTTATGTTTGACATCCCAGCTCTATGTTGACAAGCATACTTGCATATTTACAAAAAAAAAAACTTCTTGCTGCTATAATCTTTATTTTTAATCGATTAGTTAGAGTTAAATAGTGTTGCATCATCTGCAAACAGCATAATTCCTACTAATCAATCAACACATTCATTACTTCAATAATGTCGGTGTGCTGTAATCTCATTACAATTTTGATGTTCTGCTTTCAGATTTTCTTAACACCGCATCTCTAAAGCCATTGTGAGACTTCTTTTTCAGCATCTTGAATTTTGTTCTATCATTCTTAATGTTTGGGGAAGATAGACGACAACAGATCAGTGTTCATCGTGATATTTATTCAGAAATGAACAGTGGATTGGAATGTAAAGGTGTGAATGCCTCAGCATTCGCACAATAATAATAAAGAAACAGGAAAATAAAGGTGTGAATGGCTCAGCATTCGCACAAGAATAATACGCACAATAATAATAAGAAATGTAAACGTGTGAATGCTTCATCGTTCGCACAATTAAAATAACAATTTGGAATGTAAAGATGGGAATACCTTAGCATTCGCGCAACAACAATAAAGAAACAGGAAAATCAAGCTGGTAATGCCTCAGCATTCGCACAATAATAAGAATAAAGAAAAGGAATGTAAATGTGTCTCAGCATTTGCACAAATACAAAAAAAAAAAAAATCTGATTCAAGTAGCGAATCCGATGTGTAAATTCAGCCCCCATCATCTTCCACAGCTGCAGCAACTCAAACCCATCCAAATCTGTTAAAATCCACCTCCATGCTCGATCCGCTTGTTTACTGTCAAAAACTTTTTTTTTTTTTTTTTCTGGGAGAGTTTCACCACGGTCTGAACTTCAGACGACGCTGAACCCTGGCCCGGCCCGGCGCGTCGCTAACCGATTGAGATAGAGGAGAACAGGAGAACGGGGAAACAGGAAGCGGGCTTATCTCTGGACGGCCGCCGCCGCCGGGCCGAGGCGTGTGATGTGAGACCAGTTCTGGTGCCGCTTTACCGGGCTGCCGGCGCCGATAAGCTCTGGGATCTGGAGGAGGTAGAGACGTACGCAGGTAAGCAACAACAAGACACAATTGAAATTGGAGCAAGAGAAAGGGCCCGTGTGTGTGTGTGTGTGTGTGTGTGTGTGAGAGTGTGTGTGTGTTCTTCTACTTTAACTCCCTGAGCAGTGACCGGAGCACCTCCCCCCTCCCCCCCTCCCCTCCCCCCCCCTCCTCCAATCCAAGCACTTGGAAACCGGAACGAGGCGAGTGAAAGAGAGGATGGGATGGGAAAGAAAGGGGATGCAATGCGATGGGGAGAAAAAGGATGGAGCGCAAAGAAAGAGGGGACAGGAGAAGAGCGGCGGCGGAGAGAGAGAGAGGGAGAGGGAGAGGGCGAGCGAGCGATGGAACGGCTCGAAACGGAAAGAACTGACGGACGAGTGGAAGCAAACGAAAGGAGGAGAAGTGTTGGATTGGGGGATGAGAGGGAAGGCGAGGCCACCTCTTCTTCTCCCTCTCCTCTTCTCGGCCCATTCCTTTTTCCCCCCCGTGAGAATGAGTGTGTGTGTGTGTGTGTGTGTTGTCTTCCTCGTCAGATCTGCCACGCTTTCATTCGCACACAAAGACGGGACGTAGACGTACCTGGCACGGGGGACGTGAAGGAGCTGGCAGAGGTGTGTGTGTGTGTGTGTGTGGTGTGTTGTGTGTGTGTGTGTGTGTGTGTGTGTATGTGTGTGTGTCTCACCTGCCTGGCAGGAGGAGGGGAGCCTGTTAGAGATGGCCTGTCTGTCTGAGATGTCCCACTTAACACTGACACACACACACTTAACCCGCTCGACGGATGGCTTCCTCCTCGCCTCGCTTTCTGCTCGCGCACACACACACACACACACACACAAACAAACCTAGTTCGACACATTCACACTGCAAGATTCCTCATTGTTGCAGGTTCGACCCAGAAAAGTTTCATGTTTACACATCAATGTTTCAAAAGTAGCTAGCATGTTGCGCTACACAAACACAACACACACCACGCACGTGGTGCACATGCAAGTTGTGCACGGTGTCCACAATCAGAGTGTTTTTGTAAAAAATTGCGTTTTCTCCCATTTCCATAGAGATGAAGAAGGAGCATTTTCAAAAAGTTGTGTTTTTCTTTGGTTTCTCTGAGTTGGCATTGGAGCGTTTTCAAAAAGTTGAATTTTCCCTCGTTTCCACGGAGACGGGCGGCATTTTCAAAAGGTGTGTTTTCCCTAGTTTCCATAGAGTCTAAGTCAGAGGATTTTCCCTCCTTTCTGTAGAGATGGAGTCAGAGCATTTTCAAAAAGTTGCATTTTCCCTCGTTTCATGGCGATGGATCGGAGCATTTTCAAAAGTCTTTTTTTTTTAATTATTGCAGTTTTTTTTTCATTATGATCGCTTATTAGTTGAAATTGTGTTTTAAGAATGAAGCAAAATCTAAAGGTCTTTTACAGAAAAGAACATCTGTACAGTTCAATTCAAGAGTCAATATGGAGTCGATGCAAATTCAATCTTTTCTCAATTTTCTCTCACAATTCCGTTTAATCTCCAACTTTTTGACTATTTTGTGAAAAAACTACAGATTTTTAAGAATTTTTTTTGTGACTTTTTTCTTGACTAACCTGGATTTTTCATCAGTCCTGATGATGTTCTTTTCTCCTCTTTTCAGTGTTTTTGCTTTAAAAAAAAAACCAAACACAGTCAATCGGGTTCCGAGCAGCTGCGTTTTTTGACGCCAGGGTGAAAAAAAAAGTGTTCACGACAAGAAATTGTCGGGGTCTGCAATGCGACACAAACAAACAATAAACAAACACACACACACACACACACACACGCACACACACCCAAACATACAAGCTGCAATTAGCTTGTTTTAAAGGAAACAAATAACAGTAATTTTAACAGAACGCCGTCCATAACAATTCACCCCTGGAGGGATCAGTGGTTTACACACACACACACACACACACACACACACACACACACACACACACACACACACCACACACACACACACACACACATGCACATGGCAGTTTAGGTGCATGTGGTTATATTCAAATCTAAAAAAAAAAAAAACACACAATGCACATGCATGCACACACACACACACACACACACACACGCCTCCATTAAGTGTACTTGAGAGCGGCAGAGAGGGTCAGCTCAGTGTCTGAGTTATTACGCTACTTTGTTCTGCCTCAGTGGGAAGGCTGCACCCCGCGCACACACACACCACATACACACACACACACACACACAGTATTATTATCACCCATCAACACTCAAGGTGCAAATAAAAAGGGTTGGTTTGATAATGGAGTGAAAGAGATGAATAATATAAAAAAAAGAAGAGAATGAATGGGGGAGAAAGTGTCTGGTCACTGTTTCGTTTTTTTTTTTTTGCGCAGAAGTTTTTTGCAGCTGGCTGTCAAACCCCGACATCATCATCCCCGCCCCCCCCCCGTCCTGTCGTCCCTCCCCCTCCACCTTTCCGTCCATCTCGCCGTCCCTTTGCTCTCTCTCTCTCTCTTCTCTGTCTGGGTCCAACAACAATGGGGAAAGGGGGGGAAACATCTGCGGGGCGAGCAGGTAATTACAGCCGAGCCAAAACGCAGTGGGCAGCGAGCGAGGGAGCGAGCGAGCGAGCCGGCACCCCGCAATTAGCCCCGCATCTCCATCTACCCCCCCCCTCCCTCACCCTCACACCCAACCCCCCCCCCCCCTACTGATGACCAGCGTATTATCTCTGTGAAGAGACCCGGGAGACAGAGGAGAGTGGAGAGGGAAAATAGACAGATGAGTGGCCTCAGAGGGACATGAGTGCTCGGAGGAGGAGGAAGAGGAGGAGGAGGAGGAGGAGGAGTTTTATCTCCGCCTGCATCAGTCTGAAGCCGTCACCTCTTCAATACGCAATTTTAATGGCGATCGCGCGGCGGATCGGCTCGAATAGATGGGAAACGTGTGGGAATATGTTCGATTGCGGCTAAATATTCCAGTAATAGTGGAAGAGGCTGGTGGCAAATTACAAGAACCTGATGCTGTCAAGTCGGTTTGGATAAAATCAGAGGACGGTTATGATGCTTTTGTTGAAAATGTGCAGAATTGTCTCTGAACGCTCAAAAAATTGTGACTTTTCTGATGATTATCAGCTTTTGAACAGTGAGGAGGCTGCTGTCAAACTACAGGCATCTGCTGCTGCTGTTCAGTAGATTTGGATAAAGTCAGTTGGAGAGTTATGACACTTTCATGGAAAATGTGCAGAAATGTGTTGGATTCTAAGTGAATTTTCCCCTAAAATTGTGCTTTTTTTTCCTGATGATTATCAGCTTTAGACCAAGGAACAGTGAGGAGGCTGGTGTCAAATTACAAGAATCAGCTGCTGTTAGGTGGGTTTGGATAAAATCAGGATACAGTTACGATACTTTGGTGGAAAATGTGTTGGGTTATCACTTAATTTTACCCTAAAAATGGCATTTTTCCTGATGATGACCAGCTTTAAACCAAGAAACAGCGAGGAGGCTGGTGTCAAACTACAAGAACCGAACCAAACTTGAAGCTAAAATTCAGGTTTTCTTAAGACAATATTTAGTCTGAAAACATATAATACTTTAGATGACAAAAGACTTTTCTTTTGTCCAGTTTTGTCTCTTTGATCTCCGCCTGTGAGTTTGTTTACATCATTACCAGTTTTATTTAATAAAGTTTTTCCTGAGGAGGAGCATATTCATCTGTTCCCCTGTTCTCTAAAGTCCCCCCGCAGGGGGAGCTTCCCTCGCCTCCTCACATTTCCCCGTCCCTTCCTCTTGTTTGATTGGCTTGTTTGCGCCGCGCACGCCAACATGTGTCGCCTGTGTTTGTGCAATTGTTTGCTTCTGCAAATGAGTGTGTGTGTGTGTGTGTTGTTTTTTTTTTTTCAAACTGCGGGTGGATTTTATGATGTGTACTTTTTTTTTTTTTCTCTTCCTAGTCCAGGAGTCCCCGTCAGGACCCCTAGGCTTCCCTGTGCCTGCCTGCCAAAAACGTCTGCATCTCCTGGACCCCCTGGAGGCGGGGGACAGCCAAATGTCACTTGGACCCTCTACAGAGTGGCGAGTGGAGGACAGGAAGAGGCCAGTGGGAGGAGGAGGAGGAGGAGGAGAGAGGAGGAGGGGGGGGGCAGTGGAATAGGAAGGGGTGCAAGTTGTGAGATGTGAGAATTTGCTGAGAAACTTCACTTTTCTCCAGCATAATAAAAAGATCGTCACAGCGGGGTGTCATCGGCGTAGAGCAGTTTCCAAAGCCATGTTAAATGCAAACTTTTCATTTCAGAAAAAAAGTTGCGTTTTTTTTTTTTCCCCACCGTTTCCATGGAGACGGAGGGAAGCAGTTCTCAAAGCAGCATTGTTGTGTGAACGGACAAACAAAACGCAGTGAAAGTTTTGCATTTGAACTTCAAAATATTGCACAAGGATCAAATGCAAGGGACATTTAACACACTTGATGTTCAAGACGGACCAAAAAAAAAAAAAAAAGCCTTTATTTCTTTAAATCTACAAACAGGAGGCAGATATTGTCCTTCTTTATTTGAGTATTTACACTGCATAAACTACAAAAATTCAAAATTTTATCAATTCATTGGTCTTTTCAGTCAAAAGTCTCATGTCACGTCTCTCTCGTCTCTCTCATCTCAATTCTTCTATCCAGATCTCTTTTTCAGTAAAATTTACTGGTTTTAACAGTAATTTTCTTTCTTATATCGGATGACCCTTTTTACTGCGTATGCTGTTTGTCTTGTGTTTAATCAACAATTATTTAACATTTTATTTCATGAAATAAGCAGGCGTCCTGCTTTATGAAGGGAAATCCCGGTGTATGCTAACCGCTATGCTAACAAAACTGCTGAGTCATGGGCTGTTTGTTTCCAATGCACTGCAAAAACTGGAAAAACTCAAATCTTCCCAAGTTCTTTCATCTTGTTTCCAGTTAAAAAGTGTCATCTCACTTGATTTCAGGTCAATTTAAGACAGAGAGATATATTTTTTGATTTAAAATTCTTCTATCCAGATCTCTTTCAGTAACATGTACTTGCTGCATGGACACATCATTTCACTCGTTTTAACACTCCCTTTCTTTACTTTACTGTTGGTATCTTGTATTTAAGGGGCGCCGTTTTTTTTTTTGCAGTTTATGCTCCGTTTCCATGGAAATGGAGTTTGAGCATTTTCCAAAAGTTCCATCTTGGGAGCCGTTGTCACAAAACTGGGTTTTCAGAGACTCTGATTCTGCGTTGTCGTGTAAACACACCCTCAAAACATGATGATAGTTTTGCATTTTCACTTGGAATTGATCCAGATCAGAGGATGTGAGAGGTTTGACTGGATCAATAGATCAGATTGAGGATTTTTGTTGAAATGTACAATATACTACAGGAAACTAAAAACACTGGCAGCAAAGCGAAAGATTGGTTAAAACAGTTAAAACTTCCTGTAAAGTGAAAGTACTACACACACTGCAGAAACAGTTAAAAATGTTTAATTTGGTCATTAAAGCTGCAAGTGAAGCTTTTAGTACTCTCTTGTTTTTAGAAAAGCACATTAAAGCATAGGTTTACAAGTGTTTTTTCATGATTATGTGATTTAAAATACTAGTTTGTACATTTTAAAGTCACAAAAAGTACATCCGGGTCGTTTATTTTGCAGAACACTGCAAAAAGTCCAAGTCCAACAAATCAAGTAAAATGAGACATTTTCACTTAAAGCAACTTTAAAAAAAACTTGCTCAGAATTGGACTTTTTGCAGTGTTCTCAAATTAAATGATCTGGATGGACTTTTTGTGACTTTAAAATGTATAAACCAGTGTTTTACACCAAGTAGTTATGAAAAAAAAGAGTAAACGTACAAGTTTTAAGCTACTTTGCTAAAAAAAAAGACTACTAGAAGCTTTAATTATCAAAATAACATCTTTAACTGTTTCTGCAGGGTCTTTAGCACTTTCACCACTTTATTAAAACCGCCTGTTAAGGAATTTATGTTTTAACCATTTTTTGCTTTTCTGAATGTGTTTTTTTCCCCTTTTTGTGTCACTGAAGCAGTTTTAGAAATTCAAACTTTTACCAATGTGAGCTGTTTCATGGTTTTAAACCACTTTTGATGCATCTTTTAATGCAATTTTTGCTTGTTTGTCAGCCAATAAAATGTCAAGCTGCATGTAGTGATTTGTATATATATATATATATATATATATATATATATATATATATATATATATCTATATATATATATACATATATATACACACACACACACATATACACATATATTGTATATATACATGTATGTATATATATATATATATATATATATATATACATATAATACACACACACACACATATACACATATATATGTATATATACATGTATATATATATATATATATATATATATTATATATATATATATATATAATATAATAATTATATATTATATATATATATATATTCGTATATAGAATAGATTCGTCCTTGGAGAAGACGAGACGTCCAGCTTCCTTCACACATATATTTTATTCACCGTACGAATCTCCTCATGTGTAAACAAAACACTCAGCTCACGTGTGTGTGCATGTGTGTGTGTGTGTGTGTGTGTGTGTGTGTGTGTGTGTGTGTGTGTCTCAGTGAAGAAATACAGAAATCCACAGATCAAAACACGTCTTGTTCTGGGTCACAGCTGCTGAGATCCACACACACACTTTCCTAACCTTCCGGTTTAACCCCGACTTCCACCACGCACACAAACACACACACACACACACACACACTCCCTGCATATCGAACTGAAATGAACACATGAATAGAAACAATATCTCGTCCTTCGCGTCGGTTTTTTTGACGAGAGGATCGTTTCCGCCGGTCGAATCCTCCTTCCTGATTCAGCCGCCCTGCTTTTTATTCACATTACATTCATTGTGTTTCATTTATTTATTTCTCTTTCCTCCCCTGAAATGTACCTGGAAGTGACGGCCGCCGTAACCACGGCAACGGGAAACACACCGAAACCTATAGAAACTGTGAAATAACGATCCTCAGATTGACATTTATGGATTTTTTTCAACTGAGAAAAACTGCTTTTAATCACTTAATCTTCTGAAATTTGCTTTGAAATTCATGATTTCTTGAACTTTGGAGCGTATATCTTCAAAATTTTAGAAACTTGAATTTAGAGAATATTTGGCTGGTTTATTTGTGCTGATTTTAGCTTTTTATGCACAGAATGTCTCAAAAATCTCCCAAAAAACTGCAGCTGATGAGCTTTATGTTACTTTATGAATCGTTTAATCCTTAAAATTATTATTTCAATCTAGTTTAATGCTTTGTTTTAATGCATATTGCATTATTTAGACATTTTTCGCTCATTTTACTTCATTTAAAGCACTTTTCATTCCCTCGTTGGTGAAAACTTTGCTCCGTTTCTTCAAAACATAACTTTAATAAGTCAATGCTGGTGACGAAACACGTAATTTTACAGATTTAAACACATTTTTTGCAGAAATCTGCTAATATAGTGTATTTGACAGTTTTTGAAGACATTCTGTCACTGTAACTCCTGGAATCTAATGTAACTTTGATTTATTTTATATATTTTATGATTTTATTTACTTTAACTACAAGAAATAACAGATTTTTCTTTTTTTGTCTCATACTGTATATGTGTGTAAATGTTAGATATGAAACATTATATTATCAAAAAAAGACGGGATTTAAAGGATAAAGCAAAAAAAAAAAAAATAACATTTCAGTCAAACAGCTCAATTCTGACTGGTTATCACTGCATTTTCTCCTCTGCCCCCTGAAATCTGTTCAACAAAAACAACCTTAATCTTCTTATTTTATGTAATTATCAAATGTATAAACTACACTGATTCATTTCTCCTGCTTAAGACACTCAAACTGAAGGTTTCCACTGTTATTTGAATATTTGAAGAGCTAAAATCATGTGTTTTTCTGCAGTTTTGAAGACATTCTATCAGAATTTCATCTCATTTCATGACTTTAGTTCACTGTGACTCCTGGAATCTGTTCTAACTTTGATATATTTTATACATTTTATGATTTTATGAACCTCAACCACAAGAAAATAAGTGCTTTTCCCCCATTTTTTTCTTGTATAAATAGAGTTGTTGCATAAAATCCCCCCAAAAATAGCATTATATACATAACATTACTTATATATAGATGTTTTACAGTCTTTTATTGTAATAAAGTGTGAAATTTCACCAATTTCGAGACTTTCAAAGGCTGTAATTGGAGCGTATTTGTTATTCTGGTCAGTATGATGCTCTTTAGTGTATTTTCTCATGTGTAAATAACACATGAAAATGTTTTTTTTTTCTTTTTTTTCTCACTGATTTTAAAGTCTGGACTTCTCATCACATGCAGGCATTTTTTTTTTTTTTTTTTTCCATTTCACTGATTGAAATGGCTGCGACTCCCACATTGTAACATCTGTTAAAAAGCTGCATTATGGGAAAAAAAAAAAAAAAAAAAGAAGAGAGAGAGAGCAGGTAACTTGAAATTATCAGGTGTGTAATTAAACAAGTTGCGCTCCGTTCAGCCGTGATCATGAGAGGAGAGCGAACTGAGCTCTAACTAGTAGCTGCCTCTCCAAACAGCACCTACACTGCAATTATCAACCCCAGATGAGTGTGTGTGTGTGTGTGTGTGTGAGAGAGTGTGAGTGTGTGGATTTAATGGATTCACCGACAGTCTAAATGTTTTCATCTGTGGCGTTTTTATCGGCGGTTCGCCTCGCTCCGATCGCCTCACGCAAAACAGAGGATGAAAAAGATTTTAAAAATGAAGGTTTTTATTTGGATTTGTTGGAAAATTTTAGATTTTAATAAAACTAATCGTTCGATTTCAGACAATGCTTATCCTACTTCGCATTATGATCAAAAAGATTGTTTTTACTGAATAGAGTGTGAAAAAATGACATTTCAAGCAAATGTAGTGTAATTCTGATCAGGGATCTTTGCATTTTGTATTAGAAAACAACATTATTCTTTTATTTTGAGAAATGATCAATATATAAACTACACAGATACATTTCTCCTGCTTGAGACACTCAAATTAAAGGTTTCTATTCTAATTTGAATATTAACAGAACTAAAATTGTGTATTTTTTGCAACTTACAACCTTTAAAAAAAACTATGAAAAGCATTTATTGTCTCCTGTAATTGATTTTTAATTAAATACAGTAATTTTTCTACTACATCAGTTATTTACAAAAAATTCTTCTTAAATATGATTGATTTAATTCAATAGATGTCGTTTTTTTATTCGAATTACATTAGAGGGATCTATTTTAATCAATAAGGTTTAATTACTGGAGGTAAAACACACTTTTACAAAGTGTTTAGTTTATTATGAGAAGTGTCGGGTGTAAGCAACAGGTAGAAATTGGTTAATGAAGTGTTTTATTGGATAATATCGGGTTAAAATGCTTTTCTGTTCTTACAGACTGAAGTAAATGAAAGTTTTCAGTTTCTGACATTATTTTTCTGCCATTTCTTCAAATCTAGCAGTCATATTTAGAAATAAAATGTTTCTTTATGTAGGGAATCTGACTTTTGGGTGTAAATAATCTGGATTTTTTCCACAAAAAGGTGGTTTTTTTTTTACTCAATTTATCAGATATATTTAAAATTCCTTCACACCTGCCTCTAAAGGCGATCCTGTGAACACTGACTTAATCCTCGGTGCTGGAAATGAAAGGAATCTTGTCTTTTCTGTGTTTGAATGGACGAGATCTCCAGCCGTCGAGGACTCTGAGTGCAAGTTAAATCATTTGTTCTTTGAGATAGTAATCTAGCTAATCAGATTTTTTTTTTCTAAACATCCAGAACTAAAGTGTAAAAAGCAGCTCTTGCTTGTTTTAAATGAAAATAAAGAGAAAAAGATGCTTGATCTGTATTTTATTCACTTGTCTCCACCTTGTGGTTCTTTGCTTCCTCTACACTTAAACCACAAGCATGAGAGGCTCGAATTCAATCAAATATTCCCAAATAAATATTAATATTTATTATTTCTATCAATTTCATTAATAAAATATTAGCTAAAAGTTTAAATCCTGTAGTTTTTGTATTAAAATCTTCTTTAGTTTATCGAATAATCCATTACGTTTCGTCCCTTTACGTCTTACGTCATCATTACGTACCTCTTACGTGCCACCAAAACAGGAAGTGGCCGGATCAGCGTCTCCGCGCTGCTAAGCTAGCGCCGCTAGCCTCCGAGGCTCCACCACCAGGAGTTACTATGATTTGACACTTTATTCTATCTCAAGGACGAAGCGTCTCGACTCCGGGAGAAAAAACGGGATAAATTCTGCTGTAAGTGTGAGATTATAACTTTATCGGCCGCGGTTTGTCGGGGTGTGTCGCTTTAATCTCTAGTTAGCATGTTAAGCTAGCATCTTAAACCTGCCGGTTCGGTTCAATATGGCTGATTCGAGACGTCTCGCGTCGTTTCTGTCGCTTTTTTAGATAAAGAACATGAAGCTATGGAAGAGCGGAAGCTGAAGAGAAAGATCCCCCGGTCCTCCACCAGCACGGCGGCTCCCCTCGGCGGCTCCGGCCGGAAGAACAGCACCACGTCCGGGGGGCGAAACGCGGGCTACAGCCACAACATGGGGACGCAGTCCAGCCAGAAGAGCAAGACCCGGAGGTAAAATAACTACATTAACACTCATCCCGGAGATTAAACCGTCTGACCGGGCAGATTATCACTCTGTGGTTGTGATCTCGCAGGGGGGTCAAAGACAAACCCAGATCCCAGCCCGGTCCTGGATCTAAACCGAACCAGAACCAGGCGGCTCCCATCGTCCAGCACTCCTTCCTGACCGACGTGTCCGACGTGCAGGAGATGGAGAACGGCCTGCTGAGCCTCCTCAACGACTTCCACTCAGGGAAACTGCAGGCGTTCGGTAAGACCCGCCACTGAAGTCCGCTTCCGGTTCGATGTTTCAGGGAAAAGATAAGGGGAAAAAAATATTTTCACAATTTCAGAAGCTATTTATCCGTTTTCTGGATTATTTATTAACTTTAAACCACGTTTAACATTTTAAAAGTGACAAAAATATTGCCAGACAACCAATATTGAATTCTACAACCTTTATTATATTTACAAAAACGTAAAGAGTAGCTTTTCTAACAGCTTTTTTTAAATTTAAACACATTTAAAGAGGTCCTGATCGAAAATTACTGGATCTAGACTTCTTAAATCTGAACTAGATTGTTCTACAGATGTTAAACTTTCATTATAACACCATTTCTGATTTGTGAAAACTTTTTGGACTTGTGAAAATGGAAAAAAAAAAAAAACTGCATGTGTGACTGTGTTTTTCCACACCAACACCGCATTGGACCAGGCCCTCATAAAAAAATCAAAAGTTCTAACAAATCAGAAACGGTGTTTTAATGAAAGTTTAACATCTGTAGAATAATCTAGTCCAGATTTGAGAAGTCTAGGTTTAGCTGTTTTCGATCTGGACCTGGTTCAAAGTGGTCTAGATGTTGAGAAAACGGACAAACATGCAGTTTTCCCCCCTTTTAGCAAAACCAAAACATTTTCACAAATCAGAAATGGTGTTTTAATGAAAGTTTAACATCTGTACAGTAATTAAATGTGCTTTATTTATTTTTATAAACATAATAAAGGTTGTAAATATTCAGTATTTGTTGTCTGGCAACGTTTTGTCTTAATCAAAATGTTAAACATTAATAGAACGGAAAAAAAAACATGAAAATATTTTTCCCTTAACTTTTCCCTTAAATGTCAATCAGAAGCCAACTTCAGTTCTGTTCAAAAAACCAACTTCAAACTGAGTTTTTAATGTAATTTTATGTCTTGCTTTTCTTCGTTCCTCCTCCCCTCAGGCAACGAGTGCTCCATCGACCAGATGGAGCAGGTGAGGGAGATGCAGGAGCGGCTGGCTCGCCTGCACTTCGACCTGTACGGCGAGGTGGACGAGATGCCGGAGGAGCAGAGGAAGGGCCCTCCGACACCAACATGGACAAGTTACTGCTCAACGTGAGTCTTCACCCCCCCCCCCCCCCCCACCCCCCCACCCCCACCCCCTCCAAACACGATCGGAGCTTTAAGTGTCATTAAACCCTGAATGTTCTGCTCTCCACAGCTCGAGGACCTCAGCACTTCCATGTATCCTTCTCAAAACCGGCGATATTTAAAATTCATCCCTCTGATTTTCTAAATTTACATTTTTTTAAGCTTCAGAGGCTTTAAAGCAATTAAAAATCTCATGTATGTAACTTAGAAACCCTTCTATATAATTATATTTGAGCATTATTTAAAAATTTAATCTCTTTTCTGCATTTATATTGAACTTATTTGACTTTTTTGGAGATTATTAGGCCGTAAATTGAAAAAAAGAGAATATAGAAGCTTTTTTAACAACATATCTTGATTTTTAAATAGAACAGAAACAGATTTTAAACATTTTCACTGATTATATTCAGTATGTGGTTTGACAGTTTTTTCTTATAAACTTATATACTCCTAAAATCTGATTCCATCAACTCTTTGGATTCAGTTTCAATTCGATAAAACATCGTTTCTATGTTAAATGTATTGATATAAACACTTTTTTCCTACACAAACAGTCCATTTTAATGTAATTTGCAGAAGAAAATCAACATGCAAAATAAAATGTGGTCCCAACACTGAACCCTGAGGAACACCGCAGGTTACTTTAATCCAGTTTGTTCAATTTTACATGAATGTATTTATTATATTAAACAATATAAACTCTATTTTTTTTTTCAAAAAGTCCTACAGCAGCTTTGAATCTTTGAATTTCTTAAGAAAGTCTTTTTTTCAATGGATATTTTAACAATTTTGTTAAAAAGCACATCTCAGATTCCAGTAGGATTCAAGATTTACAATTCAACTCAGCTTTATTTTTATAGTGATAAATGTACCAGTTGTCTCTAGGAGTTTTTATTGAGAAAACCCATTTTTAGAAACACTTTAACAGAGAAAACAAAAACTTTTTTGAAAAAAAAAATCCATGAACACAACTTAAGCTGTTTTTGCTTTTGACGTTAGAATAAAAATAAATAAAATAAAAATAGAAAATGTAAATATTTAGAATATTACTGTGAATATTTACAAAACTCTTCCTTCTTTTGACACACAAATTAAATTAACAAATGAAAATAGGAAAAAATTCAGGAAAAATAGAAAAAATTAAATAACTAGATTAAAAAATTACAAAAAATATTTTGCAGATAAAAATTGAAAATAAGCCCTCATATTGTCATTTGAAAACTAAACTACAAAGTTTAGGAACGATAATAAAATAAACTGTACAATGAAGAAATGACATGAAAAATGAATGGAAAAAACAGGCTTAAAATTGATTTTAAAAGATTCAATTGAGAGAAGATCAGAATTTTTACCAGGTAATTTAAACCAGGAGTTTTTTCAGTAATTATTATCATTATCATATATATTATTGTTATTTTTATTGTTATTGTTGTTATTTCATGAATCAAAACCTAAAATATTGTCTTATTTCTTTTTATAAATTCTGTCTTTTCTTCCTGTTCGGAACCTTTTCTTGACTCCTCTGAAGCCAGAAACTGAATCTGGCCGACAGCCAGGAGGTCCCGAGGCCCGCCAACCCCTGACCCCTGACCCCTGACCTCTAACCCCCCCCCCCCCCCCGCAGTATTAAGAGCTCCTCACCAGCGAATCACTGTCTGCAGGCCGGAGGCTTGTGGAGCCCAATCCTGCCGCAAATCCCCGATTTGGGACGGAAATGTCACTTTAAATAAGAAAAGAACACATTTTTCCTGCACAAATCTGCCAAATATTGACTTTTTTTAATATTTTTTAACACAGGAAACAGTTCAAATATGAATAGATATAAATATTTATTAATAATTCCACACAGAAATGAGCATAAATGTTGATTATAATTGAATAAAATGTTATATTAGTTTTAAATCTGGAAAAAATTTCAATGTTTTTGACTTTTATAGATTAAAACATGCAACAACATATATTTAAAGCTTTTATGGTGCATCTTTGGGCATTTAAATAAAAATATTACATTTTTCTTGCAAGAAAACAGTTTGAATCAATGTAAATGTTTATTTGAATGCATAAAGCAGTTTAAATAGAATAAAACGGTTAAAAATTGACCAGAAAATTAGTGAAAAATGAATTTAATGCATTATTTTCATTTGATTTAGAGCTATGTCACTTTTAAATATTATTTTTGAATCAAAATCCTGTAAATTCCTGAATATTTTAATATTTTCTGCATATTGATGTTATTTTAGAAAGGAACAGGAAAAAACACAACCTCAGTTTTTTAAGCTGCTTTTTTGGCATTTAAATTAAAATTGCATAAAGTTTATCGAGAAACATAAGAAAAGTAGTTTAAATATAGAATTTAGTGACTAAATAATGATTCCACACAGAAAAGTGAGCATAAATATTAAATATAATGCATTATTACATATTTAAATATTTTTTAACTTAAATTCTGAACATTTGTTCATTTTTTTGCAGAATTTGATCTTATTTCCCAGATTTATGCAGGAAAAATCAACAAAAAACTTGATTTTCTTGCAGGAATTTATCAAAAATAATTCAAAATCTTAATAATCTTTAATCGTAGCTGCAGAAACTGTTTCCAGTTCAGAGCTTTAACAAGAAATCATCCAAAAAATGAGTTTTTTCAGTAAAAACAGCGACGTATCGTCGGTATATTTGCACATATCTGCAGAAAACGTTGCACATTAAACAGCCCGAACGTCATGCCTTAACTTTTATTTTCATGCATATTTTGATTTTAGAGAGATTTAATATAATGAGATCATTTCTGAATGTTCGATTTTTTCGGTGATTGTATTTCTCCTTAACTCAATAAACGTGTGAAAGTTTCGACTCTTTTATGCAGAAATCTCTTTATTTCTTGACAAACTTACAATTTTATCCAAATTTGTTCAAATGTTTTGGATATTTTTTAATAAATTTAGTAATTTTCTGCCAAAAAATGCAAATAATTGTGGAACAAATTCAAATTATTGTTAGAAATTGTTTAAAAATCTTTAATATTTTACATTTTCTAATAGAATTTTATGGGAAATTTGTAAAGTACAAAATTTCATGCCACGGTTTCGACTGTAAAAATAAATGTAATAAATTACAGTAAAAAATGAGTAAATTTCATTTCCTGAAATAAAACTTTAAATTCTGGCCACAAATTAATATAAATGGCCAAAAAATCCTCATTCAAGACCATAAAATGTTGATTTTTGGCTTTCAAATACTAATTTGACCTGAAAAAGTACCCGTTTGAGACTAAAAGTAATCATTTGTGGCTGTGAGCTACTAGTTTGTGAGAAAAAGATATTTTAAGCCACAAAATATTAATTTTCAGCCACTTTGGACCACAAAATGTTCATTTATGGTCAAGACATACTCATTTCAGATAACAAATTGTTATTGTAAGGCCACAAAATAGAATCTGTGGTCATGAAATGCTAATTTGTGCATTATCTAAAGTTTTATATATGTGTTTTTATTAATTTTGTCCTATATTTGGAATTACATTAAAAAATTCCAGTTTTAATGTTGCGTTTTTAGTCACTAATAAGGTGAAAGCCATCAAATTGATGCAATTTTCTGTGCTAATATTTGAGCTTTTTCGTTATTTTTTTTGAATACATAAACTGAAATAAAAGGGTTAAAATTCTGGAAATAATTTAAAATATTGAAGTTTGTACAAGAAAAAAATCCGAGTGCAGTTCTGGAAAATGTCCACCAGATGGCATCAGAGAGAAATGTTAACAGTTTCTCTCTCCTCTTTTCAAGCTTTTTTTTCATGAAAATTTTCAGATTTTAGCTTTTTAAGTCATTTCACTTGTTTTGAAGTAATTCTTTCATGCTTTTTCCAACCATATTTCATTAAAATTCTACACATTTCAGGATTTTTTTAAGCCGTTCTATAATTTGCCTGTGCTTTAGATGGATAAATACTTTCCAAATATGCTGTTAAACTATATTAATAATTATTTTAACTAACAAAACAAAGGTAATAATGATTGAAATTGTCTTAATAATCGACTAAAAGCATTTTTTCTCAGTCATGCATCAAAAAATTGAACCACATCCAGTTTATTTCCATGAAATTCAGTTAAAATTGGAGAAAACGAGCCATTAAAAAGTAAACATGTCAGTAAACGTCAGGTGGTGTTTTCTGGGCTCCGGTGGAACCGCAGGATGGAAAGTCTCTCGTTTCCGGCTCTGGTCGTCAAACAGGGCTCTCCGGTCAAACCCTGCTGCCCCAGAATCTGGATGTCATCTAGAAAAGACAAAAATAAAAAAAAATCAGATTTTCAAGTGTTTGGTTGTTTTAATAAGAGATGGAAACCCCACCTGGACGGTTCTCTGCGATGGTCACCAGGTAGAAGAGTCCGGCGGCGGACAGCAGCCGCCCCACCAGGGGGAGGAGCCTGTCGGTGACCTCCCGACCCCGCAGCCCCCCGGCCCAGGCCCTCGATGCCCGACCCGCCGACCTGCAGCCCAGAGAGGAAGATCAGAGCAGGAAACCTGTTTTCGGGATCAGGAGGCCAGACGTACCTCCTCTGAGGGCGTGACCACGTAGGGCGGGTTGAAGAGGAGGACGTCCACCTTTCCGCACAGCCGGGGGAGGAGGCACTGCGCCTGGCGGGGGCGGGGAACATGGGTTCGATTCCCGGTGGAGACAGTGAGTGTAGTGGTTAAATGGTGTCTTTAATTCAGAATTATATTCATAGTCTTGGTGTTTACATGAGAAAAACGAAGAATTAAATCCTCTCTCACGCCGCAGGCTGCGGAGCGTTCTGATTGGTCCGAGGTGCCGTGACGTACTGACGTCACCCGGAAGTAAACAGAGTTTTCTCGTCTTTCTTTCACCATTAACTTTAACGCTTTTAAAAAAAGAAAAGTGAGAAGTATATTTTCAATCATTAGTACCTATGTGTTTTTAATAATTTACATATAATTTTAATGATTTTGCCCTCTTCTTTTCAGAGTTGTACAGTTTGTAGAGTTTTACAGTTTATTTCCATAAATAACTGAAAAGTTTGTGAAATTACAACATTTTACAATTAATTTGTAGCAATTTGAATTGATGTTCCCCTTGTTTTACAGTTGTAAAGTTGAGTTGTACAGTTTACCTCCTTTACTCCTTTACCTTAAATAACAGAAAAATATTTGAATTACGACACACTTGTTCACGTATTTTACACATAAATAGCTTCTTCTCTTTGTAAAAGAACAGAGATAGTGTTTTTTTTCACAGTTACAGGGATTTCTTGTTATTTACGTTTGTGTAAATTGATTTGATTGAATGAATGAATTGGCATTTTCAAAATACAGAAAATAATTGTAAAATAAACAGTAAAATGCTATTGTATTACTTTTTTTTACAGTGTGCGGCTTTGAAAATGTCTGGGTTGTTAAACACTCGTTAATCCGCTCATTTCTTTATATCCAGTTCTTCCAAAACCGCCTTCAAATAAATCTTTTTCTTCTGAGTGGAACCGCGGGCTGCGGGCCGCCATCTTGGAAAGTTGCGTCATCCCCACGGCACATGCGCAGAACTGCTAGCAAGATGTCTCGCCTAATTAGCATAGAATTCTGTATTTATAAAATATGACAACGTTTTCAGGCGTTTTCATACGGAGCCCCGGACATGACATGGTAAAAAAAAAAAATTAAATTGTGGCCACGAATTACTAATTCGTTTCTATGAATTAGTTCTATCATTCATATACTGAACATTCCAGTAAAGTTGACAACATATTGACAGATACTTCGGTCTCAATACAAAACGTCAGTAACCTACAAAGGGCGCTTCCATCCCATCGTTGTGAGGTGGACGATATGCTACGAGCTCATTTTTATTAAAAGTATCTGGTCTATCAAGCAGCAAAACAATATTGATTTCAATCAGCACCCGTGGGTGCTGCGGGGTTAAGGGACCGTCTACAATTTACAAGACGCACCAAAAGTGAAGACAAATAGCTAAAAAAAAAAAAACCCACCAACAACAACAAAAAAAAAAAACGTAATACCACCACCTGGGATTTACTACAGTGTCACCATAAGTGCTACAACCTTCATTTGTCTCCTTCATTTGTAATTGTAGACGGTCCCTTAACCCCGCAGCACTTTCTGCTGCTTGATAGACACATACTTTTAATAAAAATGAGCTTGTAGCATATCGTCCACCTCACAAAGATGGGATGCAGCGCCCTTTGTAAGTTACTGACGTTTTGTTAAAGAGTTATTGAGACTGAAAGTCCGTATCTGTCAATATGCTGCCGACTTCACTGAACTGTTTTCGTGGGAACGAATTAGTAATTCGTGCGCACGATTTAATTATTTCGAGGGAACGAATTAGTAATTCGTGCGCACTATGGATGGGACGAGATCTCGCGAGATCGAATGCCTCGAGATTGAGTACGTTTATATCAAGGCAAAAACTCTTTATTAACTGGAATATTGACGGAATAATACATTATATGGCGCACAGCCATATAAACACGTGCAAACCCTGAATATGCTCATATTCATATTTAAAAACCCGGTCGAAAGGGACAAATACTGTTCTGCGCATGTTCTATCCGCAAGGAATCTTGGTCTTTTGAGTCCACAAACTATTTGTGATACAGTGTAATTGCTACGACGTAAAGAAAATGGCGGAAATGATCGTTCAGTTCTTCTCTTTTATTGAAAAAACGGTGCAATCGCATCAACGAACATTTTACCACGTCTTGCCTGCTCACACTCTTTTCTAACAACATGCAGAGAAAACCTGCAGCAGCTGCGCCCTTTCTTCCTCTGTGGTGTCTGTGTAAAATAAGGTTGAACATGCAAACAGCACACCTAGTGGCATGAAGTGCAAATGCAGTCATGGCGTCGTTTGTGCGCCGCGGTTTGAATGGGAATAGGCGAACTAGGTGGCCACCTAGGGGGCAGTGTACAGGCCGACCCGACACTCCGTGTTCGGGTGTGAGCACTGCTCTGCGCCGCTCCGACGCTGCATGTGAGTACCGCACCGCTCCCCACAGCTCAACAACCGCGCCGAATTAGTAATTCGTGGCCACAATTTAATTTCTTTTTTTTTCTCCATGTCATGTCCGGGCCCCGTATTTTCATAATCTTTTTAGAGCAGAATTAGGTTTCATTAATTATTTATAGGAAAATAAAAGCCCCGTGGACTCACCAGGTCTGTGAGGACGGGCTGCAGCGGGACCCGGTTCCGGGAGGCCGTCTCCGCCGTGCAGCGGGCCGCCGCCGGGTTCACGTCGGTGCATCTGGAAGCACAGCTCACAGTCAGATCCTCCATTCCAGATGCTCCAGATGTTACAGAGAGAGAGAGAGAGAGAGAGAGAGACTCACATGTGCAGAGCTGAGGGTCCCAGCAGCGAGGATAGAAGGCAGACACCACTCCAGAGCCCGATCCCACCTCCAGGCACACGCAGGGGCTGCTGGCAGAGGTCAGAGGTCACTGAGGTGTCTGTGGATAATTTATATGGGACTTTTTTTTATTTCTCTACAAATCTGAATAAAGCCTAATTCCGCTCCAAAATGACCATGTAAACACCTGAAATCTTTACTAGAATTAAGTTTAAATCTGTTTATTCTAAGTTAAGTTTATTCTATTTATTGTTTTATTTTAGTTTATTCTATTCTGTTTATTCATTTATTTATTTATTTATAGTACATTTATTCAAGCGGGATTATATCCTAATTAGGCGCTGCTTCATTCCAGTCGTTCTGCGCATGCGCCGTGTGATGACGCAACTTTCCAAGATGCGGCCCGCGTTCAACTCCTATGAAACGATTTATTTAACGGCGGTTTAGAAGAAGTGGATATAAAGAAACAGCAGATTAACAGACGCTTAACAACGTGGATATTTTCAAAGCTGTAGCGTTAAAGTGAATCGAGAAGAAAGACGGAGAAAAACACTGTTTTACCTGTCCGGAGACGTCATACGTCACGGCCGGTCTCGACCATTAGAACGCTTCGCAGACCCCGGCGTGAGAGAGGATTTAATTCTTCATTGTAAACACAACGCTCATGATTAATTTATTATGCAGAATAACCAATTCCGAATTAAGCACACTGACACGGATAAATAGAGCTGTAGTTACAATCATCTTAATGTGGTCTGAAAGCTTTATATAGAACATGGAAAACAAAAAAAAGGAAAAACAGACATCTAATTAATAGTTAATATTTAATAAATATTTAATCCTACCCTTTCACGCAATGGCTTATCTTAATGTACAAAAAAAAATCTTTATAATTATAATGATCATTTTTATCAATCCATTCAATACTACACTACTATAGTATCACAGTAAAAACACCCATCCTTAAACATCACGATGAACAAACAATCCTCGTGTCAATCTGAGACAGAGTGAGCATGGAGATGAGAAACAAACGGATGGGAACAATGTCAAGAGAATGCACAGTGTAAATAATTCAAATATGCAGATTAGAATCTGTATAATCTCTTGTCTGTATGTTTGGGTGAAATAGGACGAAGAGTTCAGAGGGATTGTCAGTCTGATCATTATGAAACCGTTTGTATCCAGAGGGTCAGAGGTCACCTGATGGAGCCGCAGCCTCGCGGCGTCCTGCTCCAGCGCGTCCATCAGGAGGAACGAGTCCTCCGCCGGCTCGTAAACGTCCCGGAAGTCCCCGCGTCCCGCGTGCGAGTAAAGCGGGGTGGGAACGCCTGGAATCATGACCCTTCACGGCCGATTTCTATCCTGAAAGGATGAATAAACCCCGAGGGTCCTCCATGGGGCCGGAGCCCGGCACTTCCGTGTTTACAGTGACGTCAGGGTAACGTCGGTTCGTTCGCCCCTGCGTCAGCCCTGATATGATGTTTTGTGACTTATTAAATTAAATTTATTTTTTAATTCCTTTTTAATTAAACAATTGGCTCACACACTACTTAAATATTGTTTTTCACCATTAATTCAATATTATATTTACGCTTCAGCTTCCAGTTTACAGCTTTCGGTGCTTTACTGCCATCTGCTGGACATTAAGTGGAATTACACTAAATGAGTGGAAATATGGTTATTGTTATTTTTCTTTATTTCAATTATTTATATATAATTATTTCTATTATTTGCACATATTAAACAATATTGAGATAAATATAAGAAGATGAAGCCAGACTATACAGGAGAGGGTTTACTATGGAAATCTTACTCACCAATAAACTTTATTGTAATGAAATATTAATAAAAAACAGCACAACATTTCACTATGAATCACTGGGAAACTATTTAAAGATTTTAGCCTGCAAAAGAACCAACGATAAATTTAAATGATTTTTCCACAGTTTAGAAAGTAAAAATGTTGTTGTGGTATGGAGATTGTATTAACTCCATTTTCTTTTCAATTAATAAAATTACATAAATGTAAAAAATCACAAAAAATGCAAAGAAAAACAATCCACTAGTGCACGTGAAAAAAAATGCAATGCCAACAATCTTTTCCAACCAAATAAATAAATTAATTAATTTAAAAAATGCAAACAAAAAAACAATATGAAAAAAACTTAGAAGCCCCTACAACACCCCCTCCAAAAAAACAAAAAAAAAATACAAATTGAAAAAAAAAAAAAATCGCAAAACAAATTCCACAAAATGCAAAAAAAAAACCCAAAAAAATCACACTTCAAGATAAAACTTCCCATAGTGCAAATAAATCCACGGTATTACATAAAACTCAATAAAAGTAAACAGAAATTTCACAAAAATGCCGCAAATGATAAAAATGAAAATAATAAATAAATAAAACACACAGTGGACAGTTAAAGTGTCTCTGCCCTCCTGCAGTCCAGACGTTTTCACCAGGATGAGTGTAGAGAAAATACATCACCTTAAATAGAATAATAAGAAAACAGGGAATGCAGGCAGGAAAAAGGTGCTGCAGATTTTACTTTATGTGATCATGTACCTATAAGTATGGACACTATACTGGTGAAAGAAATGAAAATACAATGAAAGCAGATGCTCTTGCTAGAAGACTACAGGACCTTGATTACTACGGGTTTTGGAATGATGTCAAAGTCATGAAACTCTACTGCCATCTCATATAGAAGGAGTATGTGGTCCAGAAATATTGCTGAGTTGTGGCGAAGACATTATTGTCACTTATTTACCTCTGTGAAAAGTGAGAATGTGTAATTGATCATGTTGAATATGACGAGGGTGTGATTGTTGGTACTAGTGAAGTTTGTGACGCAAAAAGGTACTAGAGATATTCTATATGTAAGACTAGAGATGTAGGTTTCTTACAGGTGATGATCAATGTGGTTTTAAAAAGAGACATGGCACTGATATGTGCATTTATGCACTAAAAGGAAACGGTTTGGAAAATATCTGACCCCGAACTCTACCATATTCCTTTGTTTTACTGATGCCTCAAAAGCATTCGATAGACTAAATCTTCATGAAATTAATTATCGAGGTGTTCCTAAATATTTGGTTCGTATCTTAGTGTTCCGGTATGCAAATCAGGTCATGCATGTGAAGTGGGACGGTGTTTTGTCTCACCCCTTTCATGTCAGCACGGGTTCGGCAAGGAGGAATTCCGTCTCCGGCTCTATGCGGATGATGCCCTGTTGAGAGACTTTTGTACTCCCTGTATACTGCCCCCTTGTGGTGTAACTATGGGCAGTACACCCTGAGCAGACTGACTGTGGCCTATAATGACTGTTTCAGGCTGTTGATGAAGGTTGGTGGCCACAGTGCAGGTCAGTTTGTGGAAGCCTGAGAGGCTAAGGCTGAATCCTATTTCACCCCTTGGCCCTACCCCTCCGTTTTGCGCGTTCACGTGGAGGGGTAGGAGTGGTCCCAATTGTCTTTTGACGTAGGGGTAGGGCCAGGAAGGAGGGCTATTCACCCCTCCAAAAGTAGATTCTCCCAAGGCACACTCCAAACGGACGGGTGTGATCCAGTGGCGGCTGGTGGCGAGGGGCGCTTGTTTTGTCCGCCTATACCGCGAGGTGGCGGGCGGGGGTTAGTTCACTTCCGTATTGGCAGGAGCGCTCGTTTCCACACCCACGCATTCCAAACACAACAGATAGACGATTATTTCCAATAAACTGGTTTCTTCAACACTGTCTGCCACCGGCCGCAGATTTCCCAAAAAGTCTTGCAAGATCAGCAAGATGGCGCGTCCGCAACGAAAGAAGATCATAAATGTAAGTAATTTTCCCTCAATTAACAAAGTTTTAAAATGTAAAAAGGCATTCATCGGCAAACAATGTCGCATCTGCCTACGTCATCGCAGCAAAGACTACTGATGACGTACGCGACTGTCGAAGGGGTGTTCCAATTCGGAGGGGTTTACTTTCGGCCCTACCCCTTAGCACTCCGTTTCAAAGGGGAAGGGGGAGGGATAGAAAGAGAAATGGGATTGGGCCTTAATGTTTACGTTTATGGAGCGACTGGACGAGTCTGAGAACTCCATCATAAAGACTGTGTGTGACTCTCAGAAGAGCAGCAGTCGTTACACCTCTTTGCTGAGGAAGCACTGGATGAGGACATTGCTAAAATGATTGTGTATAGACAGTTGTCTTTGTGTAATATACTTATTTTTTGTACTTATTTTAATCTATATGGACCTTTATTGTGTCTGGCTTAAATAAAAATGAATGAAATAAAATAAAGGGTACACACTGAAATGTGTATGTATATATATGTATGTATATATGTATGTATGTATGTATGTATATATATGTATAATATATATATAATATATATATATATATAGACGCACACACACATACATACATATATATATATAAAGGTATGTAATGTAGGTATGTATGTATGTATATATATGTATATATATATATATATATAACATCAATTTACCCTGAAATCTCAATATATAACACAATATACCCTGAATGTGCAATTAATGCAAATGAATTAAACAGGCATAAAAGGGACTGATGTGAGGATCCAGGACTGCGATAAGAGGCTTGTTTGGTTTTCTTATGGTTGTGTGGGCTGAGGGATGGGTGTGGTTTAACTGTAGACTTTTGGCTGTTTGAGGCTCCGAAATGATCGAATGACAAAGATGGAATGGGAGGGAGGATTCAATGAGCTTCTGATTTCCTCCTACTCCCTTTGTTTAACAAGGACACTGATGTTCTTTTCTCGCCTGTATTTCTTTTAATCTCTCTTTTTTTAAATTGTTACTCATTGTTTAACTGTGTTAGAAATAAAGTTCAAATTCAAATATATAATACAATATACCCTGAAATATGTAATATACAACGATATATACCATTAAATATGGAATATGTAATACAATATACTGTTAAATATGGAATATATAATGCAATATACCCTGGAATATGGAATATATCACATGATATACCCCAAAATGTGTAATATATATACCACCGTATATCCTGATATTTGTTCTAAATAAAAGTATATTCCCTCAAATTTGTACATATAAATTGCAACCTACCCTGACATGTGGAATATATTACATAATATACCTTGAAATGTGCAAAATATAATACAGTATACCCTGAAATCTGCAATATTTGACACAAAATACCTTGAAACATGCAATATATAATAAAATATACTCTGAAACATGCAATATATAATAAAATACACCCTGAAATGTGCAATATATAATACAGTATACTGTGAAATGTACAATATATCATAAAATGTGCAATACATAATGCAATTTACTGTTAAATATGGAATATATAATGCAATATACCCTGGATTATGGAATATATAACATGATATACCCCAAAACGTGTAATATATACCACGGTATATCCTGATATTTGCTATAAATAAAAGTATATTCCCTCAAATTTGCATATATAAATTGCAGCCTACCCTGACATGTGGAATATATTACATAATATATCTTGAAATGTGCAAAAATATAATACAGTATACCCTAGAATCTGCAATATTTGACACAAAATACCTTGAAACATGCAATATATAATAAAATATACCCTGAAATGTGCAATATATAATACATTATACTCTGAAATGT
Source organism: Salarias fasciatus (assembly GCF_902148845.1). Lineage (NCBI taxonomy): Eukaryota > Metazoa > Chordata > Actinopteri > Blenniiformes > Blenniidae > Salarias > Salarias fasciatus. The sequence goes on along the minus strand of NW_021941230.1, from coordinate 5,730,814 downwards.
ACAATATATAATAAAATGTGCAATATATAATGCAATTTACCGTTAAATAGTTAATATGTAATGCAATATACCCTGAAATATGGAATATATAACATGATATATCCCAAAATGTGTAATATATATACCACAGTATATCCTGATATTTGCTATAAATAAAAGTATATTCCCTCAAATTTGCATATATAAATTGCAGCCTACCCTGTCATGTGGAATATATTACATAATATACCTTGAAATGTGCAAAATATAATACAGTATACCCTGAAATCTGCAATATTTAACACAAAATACCTTGAAACATGCAATATATAATAAAATATACTGTGAAACATGCAATATATAATAAAATATACCCTGAAATGTGCAATATATAATACAGTATACTCTGAAATGTACAATATATAATAAAATGTGCATATATAATGAAATTTATCGGTAAAATATGGAATATATAATGCAATATACCCTGGATTATGGAATATATAACATGATATACCCCAAAACGTGTAATATATACCACGGTATATCCTGATATTTGCTATAAATAAAAGTATATTCCCTCAAATTTGCATATATAAATTGCAGCCTACCCTGACATGTGGAATATATTACATAATATACCCTGAAATGTGCGAAATATAATACAGTATACCCTGAAATCTGCAATATTTGACACAAAATACCTTGAAACATGCAATATATAATAAAATATACTGTGAAACATGCAATATATAATAAAATATACCCTGAAATGTGCAATATATAATACAGTATACTCTGAAATGTGCAATATATAATAAAATGTGCAATATATAATGAAATTTATCGTTAAATATGGAATATATAATGCAATATACCCTGGATTATGGAATATATAACATGATATACCCCAAAACGTGTAATATATACCACGGTATATCCTGATATTTGCTATAAATAAAAGTATATTCCCTCAAATTTGCATATATAAATTGCAGCCTACCCTGACATGTGGAATATATTACATAATATACCCTGAAATGTGCGAAATATAATACAGTATACCCTGAAATCTGCAATATTTGACACAAAATACCTTGAAACATGCAATATATAATAAAATATACTCTGAAACATGCAATATATAATAAAATATACCCTGAAATGTGCAATATATAATACAGTATACTCTGAAATGTACAATATATAATAAAATGTGCAATATATAATGCAATTTACCCTGAAATTTGTTGTATATAAAAGTATATACCCTCAAATTTGCATATATGAAAGGCCTTATGCCCTGAAAAGTGTAATATATGACACACTTTCACCCTGAAATGATTGTTTTTTTTCCCACACGAGGAAAAAGAACATCATGACACTTTATTTAAATCACAGATGATGTTTATTAGAGAGTGAGGAGAATGTAATTGCTGTTTGTAGATATGGTTTAGGAGAGAAATAAAGACATGGAAGTTTCCTCCATCAGGATGCAGCGAGCCTCCCATTCACACCAGATGTGTTCCAGATGTGTGAATCTCACTCACTCCTCCTCCGGTCATTCAGCCGGAGCCTCATCGATCACTTCTAACCACATTATCTCAGCATTTCCCGGAGCCATCGGATTCTTAACACAGTTCCATCAGCTGGTCGACGCCATAACGCCTCATACTTTAGATCTGAATCAATCCGGATGGAGCCTCAGAAAACTTTAGAATGCAGTGAGACGCTCGTGATGGACATGTTCTCTGCGGCGTTCGATCTGCCTCCAAGTGTCTGCTGACTCATCCATCGGGACGCTGAGTCGTCAGGATTTGGGTCAAAGTGTGACGTGCCTTGCTCGTGGCCGCCGCCTCAAGAGGCACGCTCTCTGCCGTGTTGAGTCCCAGAATGAGGGAAAATGAGACTTTTTGGAAGTGTGACTCAGTCTCCATGGAAACGGGATAAAACACATATTGTGATGTTCTGCTCTCGTTCTCCTGCTTGCGCTCTTGCTCTCACTCTCACTCTCGCTCTCTCTCTCCCTCGCTCGCTCTCTCTTTCTCACTCTGGCTCTCTCTCGCTCTCACTCTTGCTCTCTCACTCGCACTTTCGCTTTCTCTCTCGCTCTTGCTCTCTCGCTCTCACTCTTGCTCTCTCATTTGCTCTCTCTCGCTCTCCCTCTAGCTCTCTCACTCGCACTATTGCTCTTGCTCTCTCGCTCTCACTCTTGCTCTCTCACTCGCTCTCTCTTGATCTCACTCTTGTTCTCTCACTCTCTCTCTCTCACTCTTGCTCTCTCACTCGCTCTCTCTCTCACTCACTCACTCTCTCGCGCTCACTCTCTCTCTTGCGCTCTCTCTTGCTTTCTCTCTCTTGCTCACTCTCTCTCTCTCTCTCTCGCTCTCTCTCTCTCTGTCTGTCTTGCTCTCGGTCTCACTCGCTCTCTCTCCCTGTCTCTCTCTCACTCTTGCTCGCTCTCTCGCGCTCTCACGTTCTCTCTCGCTCTCTCGCGTTCTCTCTCGCTCTCTCTCCCTCTCTTTCTTGCTCTCACTCTGTTGCTCTCTCTCTCTCTCTCTCTCTCTCTCTCTCTCTCTCTCTCTCTCTCTCTCTTTATATAACTCCTCTTTATGGTTTACCTTGAAACCACGTTGCCAAGTAACAACAACCCCAGTGTGTAAGTGAGAACCTGAGTGTGTGTGTGTGTGTGTGTGTGTGTGTGTGTGTGTGTGTGCATGTGTGATGTGAGAATAGCTTCACACACAGCCTCAGACGTGACATCTGGAACGAAACTTTCAGCTGTGGCTGTGCGATATCGATCACAGGCTCTGAAATCTTGATTTGAGATCATGAATATTGTAATTTGTGGTCAGAAAATTGTCATTTGCGGCCACAAAATACTAATTTCCTGACACAAATTCTTGATTGTTGGTCGAAAAGTGTTATTTTGAGGATATAAATTGATCATTTTTGGCCAAGAAATATTGATCAGATGCTAGGAAAAAGTCATTTGCAGACATGAGATGCTAATTTTAGGACCCAAATCACTTTTTTGTTGCCAGAAAATGGTACATCGTGGCTCCAAAATCTTGCCTAGAGGCAACAAAATGCTCATTTGTTGCCGTGAAATATTGATTAGAGGTACAAAATCATAATTTGTGACCATGTAATTCTAATTTTAGGACATAAATTCATAATTTGTGGCCAGAAAATGGTGACTTGTGGCCATTAAATTCTAATGTAGCCATTAAATATTGCTTAGAGTTACTACAATTGTCATTTGTGGCCATGAAATATTGATTTGAGGCCATGAACAATCATTTATGGCCACAAAATATTGATTACAGGCAATGAAATAGTAATTTATAGCTATGAGATGCTAATTTTAGGACACAAATTACACATTTGTGGCCAGAAAAGCTTAAATTATGGCCACAAAATGCTCATTTGAGGACATGAATTATGAATTTTTGGCCACGAAATTATAATTCTGGGCCAGAAAATGCTAGTTTTAGGACATAAATGACAAAATTGTGGTCAGGAAATGGTCATTTGAGGCCAAAAAAATGCTAATTTGATGACACAAAGTATCGATTTGTGGACAAAAAGTATCGGAAATTTATATTAGAAGCCATTAAATAGTACTTTATGGCCACAAAATGCAAATTTGAGGACAACAATGACTAATTTGTGGCCACAAAAAATTGATTAAAGGCAAGAAATAATAATTTGTGGTTATGTAATTTTCATTTTATTTTAGGACATAAATTCCTAGGTTTTGGATAGGAAATTGTAATTTGTGGCCAGAAAATGGTGACTTGTGACCATTCAATGCTAATTTAATAACCAGGAAATGCTAATCATAGGATATAGAGTACTAATTTGTGGCCAGGAAATTGCAAAATGTGGCCACCAAACATTGTTTCAAGACAACAAAAGTCATTTTTAGCCACGAAATGTTAATTTTAAGACATAAACGACTAATTTGTGTCAACAAAATATTGATTAGATGCCATAAAACAGTAATTTGTGACCAAGAAATGCTAATTTTAGGACAAAATATTAATTTATGGCCAGAAAATTTTAATTTATCTAGGAAATATTGCCTGCAGTCGATAAAATAATAGCATGTGGCCTTGAAATATTGATTAGAGGCCACAAAATAGTAATTTTAAGCAACAAATTAATAATTTTAGGCCACAAAATGCTCATTTGTGGCCACAAAATGATCATTTGTGGCCACAAAATAGTAATTTGTCGCCAGAAAATGGTAAATTATGGCCACGAAGTGCTAATTTTAGGACATCAATTGTGAATTTGTTTCCACAAAATTATAATTTTGGGCCAGAAAATGCTAGTTTTAGGACATAAATGATTAATTTGTGGCCATAAAATTATCATTTTTGGCAAAAATGGTCAATTGTTGCCACGAAACACTGCCCAGAGGCAACAAAATAGTCATTTTTGACCACAAAATACTAATTTTAGGACACAAAGTATTAAATTGTGGCAAGAATATTATGATTTTAGGACGTAAATGACTGATCTGTGACCACAGAATATTGATTGTGGGCCACAAAGTAGTGGTTTGTGGCCAAAAAATGCTAAATTATCTAGGAATTATTGCCTGTACTCGATAAAATAGTAATATGCGGCCATGTTGTATTGATTAGAGGCCATGAAATGCTAGTTTTAGGGCACGAAATGTTGCATAGATGCCACAAAACAATCATTTTTTACTACAAAATACCAATTTCACAAAACAGTAATTTTTTTTTCCCCCATGAATGATAAATTTAGGGCCACATTTTAAAGGCGTCTCATCTGGAGACCCTGGAGATGAGCAGGAAGTGGAAAATTGTCCCCTGGAATCATCCAGTAATCATCCTGTAATCAGCAGACACAACAAGCTGGTCATTAGCAGAAAGGGTGAAAACAGAGCATTACTCACACGTGCACGCCCCCTTCTGTGTGTGTGTGTGTGTCTGTGTGTGTGTGTGTGAGACTGACCTGCAGTTACTTCTTCCGTCCAGCAGGGGGCGGCCAACTTCAGCGTATCACCCAAACTGCTTGGCTGTTTCTATTCTGCTGCATTCAGTTCAATTCAGTTGTAACTGTTGATAAATTAAATCAAATTAAATTAAATTAAATTAAATACATTTATTGTAATTTGACACCAATCTTCCTAAAGTTGCACGGTTCGATTCCCGTGGTGCTGAGACAAACCTGGTGCACTTTTTTTTTTTTTTTTTGAAAATGATGTAATGGAGCAGTTTTGTAAAGTTTCGTTTTCATCTGTATCCGTGATAACCGGCTAAAGCACGTTTGAGAACACTCTGACTCTGTCCCAGTGGAAAAGATGAGAGTACAACTTTTTGAAAATACGCTGCCTCTATGTCTATGGAAACAGGTTAAAGCACAAATTTTGAGAATGATCTGACTCTGTACCAGCCATTAGCATGCTAGCAGCTATTAGCACATTAGCATCAAGTAGCACGCTGGCAGCCATTAGCACATTAGTGTCAATTAGCACTCTAGCACCTATTAGCATGCTAACCGCCATTAGCATGCTAGCAGCCATTAGCACGCTGGCAGCTGTTAGCACACAAGCATCGAATAGCTCGCTAGCAACAATTAGCACGTTAACATCAATTAGCACTCTGGCACCCATTAGCACACCAGTAGCCATTAGCATGCTAGCATCAAGTAGTACGCTGGCAGCCATTAGCACACCGGCATCAATTAGCACACTAGTAGCCATTAGCATGCCAGTAGTCATTAGCACGCTGGAAGCCATTAGCACGCTGGCAGCCATTAGCACGCTGGCAGCCATTAGCACGCTAGCATTGATGAGTATGCTGGCTGCCATTGGCACATTAGCACTGAATAGCACACTTGCAGCCATTGGCATGCTAGCATCAATTAGCATGCTAGCATCTGTTAGCACATTAGGGTTTGTTAACCTGCTAGCATCCGTTAGCGGTCGCCTGCAGCCAGCAACAAATTAACATTTATCACCACATAAACATGTAAACGGCACCGAGTCTCCACACTGGTCTGCCTCTGTCTCTATGAAAACAGGTTAAGACACTCTGAAGTTGCGTTCTTCCCTGTTTCCATGGAGATGGAGTCAGAGCGTTGCTGAATTGCTCCAGATTGGCTCCAAAACACTGCAAAAGTTTCATGTTTTCACCTGAACACATCTTGTAAACAATCTCTAAATATGTTTAAAATCACTCGTGCACCACAGTCATCAGTGTTATGACTCAATACACCACCTGGTGGTCAAACCATGCATTGCATTAACAAGCTTAGTCACAACTTTAGTGTTTTTTATCTTGTATTTTAGGCTTTATGTTAATTTTAACATCATTCACCTGCATGTTTAATCAATAGTGAGTCAAAATGACATCAATACTGACTTATTGAGTTGTGACTTGTTGGTATTGATCACGTATTGTTCACGGCAGTGAATGAACAGGTGTTGTTGGTGGAGGTGCAGTGAGCCAATCAGAAGCCATCAGAGGTCGAAAAATGGACAAAACGTGATGATGTCACTCCTCGTGTGACGCCATTCTGATTAATAGAAGATTAATATGCTATCATTGATTAGCATTCCAGCAGCCATTAGCATGCTAGCATCAATTAGCAGGCTAACAGCCACTAGCACATTAGAAGCCATTAGCACTCTATCATCGATTAACATGCTATCATCGATTACCATACTAGCTGCTAGGGGTGTAACGATACACAAAAATCTCGGTTCGATACGTACCTCGGTTCTGAGGTCACGGTTCGGTTCGGTTTCGATACAGTAGGGAACAAAATGCAAAACCTAAATTTTCTTGTTGTTGTCCATGCTTCCCATGTCCGCGTGTCTGTGTCCGCTTTGCGGCACATCACCGATGCAAACGCTCTTCTCTCCTGCTACATTTGGGCTCAGCTGTGTACGTTCCATACAGGCACACTGATCCACACATCCTCGAGAAGCTTTTCCGGCTCTCTAGACTGTTTATCTGCTCCTTTATTTCAGATTATTTATAGGAAATGAGGCACATACATTGTCAGTACGTTATCATGTAGTATCAGAGTTTATTTAGCCTTTTTTTTTTTTTCTGTTTCTGAATCTCTGGGCGGCGCCTGAGCGATTACATACTTTCACTCAGGGTGCGAACTATGGGGGGTGGGTGGGCAGGGGGGTCTCACCCCCCCCTTGATGAGACATGAGCCCCCCTGAAAACATGATTTGTGAAATTTTGGGGGGGCCCTAAATATTGGAAAAATGCTGTTTCCCCCATGTATTTCCTTTAATTTATTATTATTGATTTTGTATGATCATAATCATGGATTATAAGCAGAATTAGGCCAATTGTAATGGATGATTTGCGCATCACTATTTCACTTTAATAAAGATGCCGACCTGCATGCAGTACTTGTCCTCACCATTGAAGCGTGGGGGTGCTATGCCTTAAGCGTCACTTAAAGCAGACATATTCCCTCCGAGGCACGCGCATCCCCCCCAATAAAGTGAGCCCCCCGACAGCCGCGGTATAGTTCGCACACTGCTTTCACTTCTGTGACAGACCTTCTCCTCCCTCCTGACAGAGTCTGCTCTCTCCGTCCAACAGCTTTTCTCTGAGTTTCTTCATACAGAGTTGCAGCCTGTTCGCTTCACAGACTCACTTCTCAAAGTTAGCGTTTGTCATGGTTTATTTCCTGTGGCGCTCTGGTGCATGCGTGTACTGGTGCGACGTGCGCATACGCGCAACGCGGTCACAAAATCTGTCCTGCGCACGGACGTCCGTGGACAGAAATTCATGACACTACGTCCCAGGGACCAATGCGCCACGCGGACATGTGAAGCATGGACGAAGCTGCTAGCAGTAGCAATCATGGCTGCAGGTGTAACTGCACATGCTAGCCGCAGAACGTAAACACACGCACCATCCGGCCCGTGAGCCGGGGAAAAAAAAAACAAACTTCGGTCCGTGAACTCACCCGTGCACAGCCCTGTACCGAACCGAACGGCCCGTACCGAAACGGTTCAATACAAATACATGTATTGTTACACCCCTACTAGCCGCCATTTGCATGCTAGCATCAATTAGCATGCTAGCAGCCATTAGCAGTCTAGCATACATTAACATGCTAGCATTGACTATCATACCAGCAGCCATTAGCATGCTAGCATCTGCTAGCGCGCTAGCATGCATTAGCGACCAGTTCCCTGCATCCAGTAACAAATTATGTTGACAAAAAATTACCAAAAAAGTACCAAAAACTGGCACCATTGAGTACCGGGAATCAGTACCAGTATCGGCCTAGATCTTAACGATACCTAGCCTCCACACTGGTCTGACTCTGTCTCCATGGAAACGGGTTAAAACACAACTTTCGAGAATGCTCTGACTCAATCTCAATGCTGTGACTCCGAAATTGCGTCCTCCCTGTCTCTGAAGCTTCTTTTTAAAATCTCATATATGCCTCAGTAGTCAACGTTCTGACTCAATGCACCACCTGGTGGTCAAACCTTGCATTGCATTAACAAGCTTATTAGCAACGTTAGTGTATTTTATCCTGTATTTTGGTCTTTTGTTGATTTTCACTTCACTCACTTGCATATTTAATCAACAGTGAGTCAAAATGACATAACTATGGACTTATTGATTTGCGACTTGTTGATATTGATCGCATATTTTAAATACGGCTGTGAATGAACCTATCAGAAACCATCAGAGGTCAAAAACCGGGCAAAACATGACGATGTCACTCCTCGTGCGACGCCGTTCCGACGCCACGCTCGGTTCAATTAGCCCCGACGAGTTTCCCACGCTGCGACGCCGTCGTGTCCAATTAAACCCGACATCCGTCATTCCTCTGGCGTTCTGACGGAGCAACTAAACAGCGTTCCGATCGCTGTGATCAGGACCGGTCGGCGTTCTCTTTAATCTGCCTCCAAAAGAGCCTGTTTCTCGTTATTAATAATAATCATTGCAGATGCGACTGAAGATGCGACTGCAGATTCCCAGCCGCTAGTTTTTTCTGGGTCACATATAATAGGACTTGCTATTCTCTGTAGCATTGAGCACTCGGGGAATAGCCCAATAAATGTTTAATGACTGCGCGTTGGGCGTCTTGGAGAAAAGTTTTCATCGTCTTAGGGGGGAAGGAACGGCGAGGAAACGCCATCGCCGAAAGTCCGAGAGGTTCTAATGAGAGGCCGAGATCGGCCGCCGTTCCGCAGGACAGCAGCAAGGCATCATCAAGGAGTCGGCGTATTCCCCCCGGTCTGGCGTTTGATGCCGAAACGAGACTCTCCGTCCCTCCCACCCGCTCCCACGCTCGCTGATGAATTGAAGGAAAGTGTGTCAGCTGGCAGGCGGCGAGCGGAGAGAGAGACATCTGAGAGAATTCACACGGCGGTGTTAGTTTCTGTGAGAGGAGAAAGCGGAGGGCGGGCGGCGAGTTTTCAACAGATATCTGGACCAGAATGCACCTGGGCTGAACGCTCAGTAATCCTCACCTGCTTGTTTGGAGGGAAAAAAGTTGAGTCGATGCTACAAGTTGTCTGAAACAGTCGTTTATGGCCAGGGAATGCTAATTTTTGGCAAGAAAATAGTAATTTGTGGCCAAGAAATGCTAATTTGAGGCCTGGAAATGTAAACTTTTGGCCAGAAAATGGTAAATTGTGGCTGTGAAATATTGATTAAAAGCCATGAAATAGTCATTTGTGGCCATAAATGCTAATCTGTGGCTAGCAGATGTACATATCTGAGCAGAAAATTGTTATTTTTTGGAAAGAACATAGTAAATTGTGGTTATAAAATATAGATTAGAGGGCATGAAAAAGTCATTTGTGGCCACAAAATGCTAATTTCAGGCCATTAAAGGCAAATTTTTGTCTAAAAACTAGTTATTTTTGGCCAGAAAATGGTAAATTGTGGTTGCGAAATATTGATTAGAAGCCATGATGTAATCATGTGAGGCCAGAAAATGCTAATTTGAGGCCAGGGAATGTTCATTTTTGGTCAGAAAATTGGAATTTATGGCCAAGAAATGCTAATTTGAGGCCTCGAAATGCAAATTTTTGAACAGAAAATTGTTAGTCGTGAGCATGAAATGCTAATTTTGATATAAATGACTAACCTGTGGCCAGAACATGTCAAATTGTGGCCACAATACATTGCCTAGAGGCAACAAAACAGTCATTTATGGCCACAAAATTGGTACTTTTGGACAGAAAATGGTAAATTGTGACTAAAATATGGATTAGAAGCCATGATGTAGTCATTTGAGGCCAGGAAAGGCAAATTTTTGACTGGAAAATTATAAGTCATGACCATGAAATAGTAATTTTATAATATAAATGACTAACCTGTGGCCAGAAAATGGTAAATTGTGGCCACAAAACACTGCCTAGAGGCAACACAACAAAGATTTGTGACCTTGATGGAGTTTCAAAGACTATGAAATGCTAATTTTTGACCAGAAAATTGTTACCTTTGGCCAGAAAATGGTAAATTGTGGCTATGAAATATTGATTAAAAACCATGAAATAGTCATTTGAGGCCAGAAAATGCATATTTTTGACCACAAAATTGTACATTGTGGCCACAAAATATGGATTAGAAGTCATGAAATAGTAATTTTTGCCAGGAAATACCAGTTTTAGGACATAAATGACTAACCTGTGGCCAGAAAATGGCAAATTGTGGCTACGAAATGTTGCTTAGAAGCCATGAAATTGTCATTTGTGGCCAGGAAATGCTAGTTTAAGGGAATAAATGACTAATTTGTGGCCACAAAACATTGCCCAGAGGCAACAAAACAGTCATTTTTGGCCAGGAAATGCTAGTTTTAAGATATAAAGTATTAATTTGTGGCTAGAAAATGCTCAAACGTGGCCACAAAATATTTATTAGAGGCCACAATTGTCATTGGTGGCCAGGAAATTGCTTCAGCTATTAATTAGTGGCCATAAAATGCTAATTTAATAATGTATATATCTCCATAACTCCTAATCAACCATCTGTCAGTCTACGTTGCTGTCTTTACACCTGCTTTGACCGCTAGGGGCAGCTGGAAGTCTTTTTAGATACACTTCAATCAATAAACATAGCTTAAATGAAAGGAGCATAGTGTGACAACTCCTTGTTCTTAGTTTGTAGTCAAGCTTTGTAAAGTTGACGTGATGTTTTCAAGTGAAAAAGCCAAACTTTCGTCGTCGTTTGGGTCATTGAGCCACTGAGGACGTAACTTTTTGAAAAATGCTTCCAAACTGTGAGTTTTTCAAAATGTGTCGACACTTTCTGTGTCGATGGCGGACAATGCAAAGTTTGGAAAACGTTCTGACTCCCGGTAGAGAAGGGGAAGGCACAGCTTTTTGATAATGCTCTGCATCTGTCTCCATAGAAATGGGTGAAAACAACTTTTGACAATGCTCTGACTCTTTCCCAGGGGAAAAGGGGAAAGTTCAACTTTTCAAAATTCGATACCCCCATCTCCATAGAAACGAGTTAAAACACAACTTTTGAGTCCTGACGATCATTTAACAGCTTTAACCCATCATGTCGTGTCAAAACGTTTTTCTTTTAATCAGCTCAACACCATTTGCTGAAATAATCTCCCACATTGTCTCTTCATTTGCGGCTGTTTCGACCCCGTTTCCCCACCCGACTTATAAAAATTGCATCTAATCTTGACAAGAAATAACACAATTATTAAACATTGATACTTCTTTTGCCTCTGCGTTATGAAAAGTGACTCAGCTCGCAGTTTTTCAGAGATGCTCCTTTCTTCATCATCAGCAAACCTTCTGGGCCGAATGCTGAAATGTAGGACTTTGCCAGACTCTGAACGTCTTTTTATATCTTGTGCTGAATTTTTTGGGGGAGCAATTAAACCCTTTTCAGGCCCTCCAGTTGACGATCTCTCCAGCCTGCTACCTGTTTCTTTCTTGATCAATCAGATCAAAGCGAGTGATAGGGAGGTAGAGAGTGAAATCAGGTTCAGATAACCTTTTGTTGACCTTCGCTTGAGCGTCTTGTTTGTCCAATATCTCAGAGAAACGCCAGCAGGAGGCCGACTGAAATCCTCTATTTTCCTCCCCGATAAAGACTGGAACACCATTGTTTCCAAAGAAACTGACAGATTTGAGGAGTAGGAGTTCTTTTTTGTTTTGTTTTTTTTTTTTTTTGAGAGGATGATCATGGGACCCGATGTGCTAGAAACAGTCTGACAAGCGAGGAGAAGTCTGCGCTCTGTTTTCTGGGAGGACTGCGTGTAGGAAGGTATTCAAAATCCTCCGAACGGCTGCTGCCCGGCATTTGGCGTTATATGGCAGCAGCACTGCCTCCCTGGAACTGCTGAACAGTGACTTTAATGATAAACTGTGTTCTATACCTCGAGGTGAGCCACCCTCATATGCATTATTAAGGCTCTAAAGGAAGGAGATTTTGAAATCTATCACATTTACCCCCGGGGACAGCGATACTGGAGAGGTTTAAAGGCAAGCTCAGCATTTTCTCAAGTCATTATGCATAAATTGTGTGTGATATTGTATTTTCTGCACCTGAGATGGAGGGAAGGGAGGTTTTCTCCATCAGGGCTTCTCATTTTTAAGCTCAGACTGTGATGATTTAATTCTTTCTCAGAACTGACGGAATACACAATCCGGTATCTCTTGGAGCGGGAAAACAAATAACACTGTCAACCTATCTTTGAACTGAAAGAGTAAAAATGATCTTCACCTGTGTCAGAGGTTGTGTTGAAGTCTTTGAATGGAGTTTCAAAAACTTCTTGGTTGACTTTGTTACTCAAAACCTAACTGTATAATGATTTCAGAGAGAATATGCCTTGTTTTCATCAGGTCTTTCATTCATTTATTTTACTGTATGGCGCTTACATGTTCTTCCTGTGCATGGATATTCCGGATATTGTGAAAAACTTTGAAACTCCATCTAACTGCATTATCTCATAAAACACTGCAATATAGTTTACCCCGACCCAAAACCTTGGGTAACCTGAACCCTGAGGTATCCCTAACCCTGAGGTATCCCGAAGCCTGAGCTATCCCGAACCCTGAGGTATCGAGAACCCTGAGTTATCCCTAACCCTGAGGTATCCCAAACCCTGAGGTATCCCGAACCCTGAGGTACTTCGAACCCTGAGGTATCCCTAACCCTGAGGTATCCCAAATCCTAACCCTTAGGTAACCTGAACCCTTAGGTAAACTGAACCCTTTGGTATCCCAAACTCTTTGGTATGGACTCTATGCACAATTTCACCACGTCCTGAACTTCAGGAGGCTCCTTGTTTCCTGTCTTTCATGATAGGACGAGCTGATTAATGCAGGTGTCCCTGACCTCTGTAACCACAACAGTCATGGTCAGACACACCTGCATTAATCAGCTCATCCTATCATGAAAGACAGGAAACAAGGACCCTCCTGAAGTTCAGGAAATGGTTGGGTTATGCATAGATCCCATCCCGAACCCTTCGGTCACCCTAACCCTTAGGTCACCCCAACCCTTGGGCCACCCTAACCCTCAGATATCCCTAAATCTAACCTTTAAGTAACCCTAATCCTTAGCTATCTGGAACCCTAACCCTTAGCTAACTCAAAGCCTTAGCTAACCCAAAGCCTTAGCTAACGCTAAATCTGAGTGAACCCTAACCTCAACTCAACCCTAGACTTGTGTTATCAGACAGGACAGGATCTCTGTATTGAATTAACCTGAGCGTGGCTAACACACACAGCTGCAACCATCGTTACATGACCAATGGTTCCTAGAAAGTATTGATGAAACTGCAGTTTCTTTGCATGCCAGGGCCCTCATATCGGCTAACGCCGTTTGCACATGAATTTATAGATCTAATTGACTCATAATTCAGACGCTAACTATCAAGGGAACTGACTTTTAATTGTACGGCTGACTGACTGCATGCCTCCCCGGACTTTATGAGTTTGTACTGTTATAATTTTAATTCAGTTTGACATTGCCACGAGTGCGAATGCTATCTTTATTGACGTCATACTTGCCTCCATTTTGCACTTCTGACCCAGTTCACATTAAGTGCCCACTTAAAAAAAAGAGGTTAAGCCTAATAATTAGTCTGCACAAACATTTACTCAATCCCACTGGGATTCTTTAGACTATTCATTGTAAAGTGGAGGCTCATAAAGAAGACATTCGGCGAGGGTGCAGACAGAACATGGTCGTAAATGGGTCTTTTATGATGATGTTTGCCTTTATTTGTAATTTTTAGCTGCTTACACTCAGGGGATTTCCATCTCTTGCAAAAATGATCACTCATAGCTGGGCAAACGCGCCATTTCTAGGTTGTTTGAATGGCACTCGATCGGCAGCAGGTGTTTATTTGCAGCCAGGTGAAACAGGTCAGCCTCGGCCTTCTGTCGTGGCTCCTCAGGCAGGATTGAGATTTTGCCTCAGGCTCTTTGAGGGAAGCTGCACTCGTATCTGCAGCGAGTCGTCCTCCTCTCAAGACTTGCTCTTGATATTCATTAGATCCAGCAGCAGCCAGAGGGTGCTTTGAATGTAGTTTTCCCAAATCCTCTGGGATGCATCCAACTTACCGAAGAGCTGCCCAAAAGTCTTCTCACTTGCTTCATGTCTAATTATATGTTAGCATTTCCAGTCTGAATGAAGTCCATGCAAACCTCTGAGTTTCCCAGTCTGTTTTGTGACACCAGCAAATTCACCCATGGTCCTTTAAGAGATACCTTTCTTTGCATCTCTGTGGTGGAACATTCTCCACCTGGGAGCATGGATTCATATTGTTGTGGATTCTTTTTACCATTGTACACTTTCCCATCATAGGCTTTAAAAAGGTCAATAGTGTCAATGAAGTGACTGCAAAGTCTGTGATGGATTCATCGGTGTTGGACACTCCCATTCTACAGAAACTAGAAGCCAAGTCCGAGATCTCACGGTCTGTTCAAGCTCTTCCATTCGTTTGGGCTACATTGGTCACTAAGGTTAACTTTCCCATGGTGATGGTGCCACCTGATGGCGCCGTTTGGGGCTCTTCTACATCTTTTCTACTTGTCTATTTGTCCTTATCATCTGACATGTTCAACAGCTTTCCACTGTCAATGAAGTTAAAAAACCAAAATTGTACCCAAACTCTAGTCTAGTCTTTGAGCAAAGTCCAAGCTCGTATTTGGATCAAGAGGAATAACTTTAGATCGCTGACGATGGATGATTGTTCAGTGGAAAAGTGATTCTTTAAGACCTGGACGGGCATGTTAATCCTCTCCTACATATATCAAAGCCCCGCCCACCTCAAAAAAGCCATGCAACAAGTCGCTCTACCAATTGGTCTCGGACCCCTAAAGTCTCGATCTGGTCTTGGGATGCTCTTTTCTTGGTCTTGACTTGGTCTCAGATCATTAAAGTCTTGGTCTTGGTCTTGGCTTGGTCACTGAAGTCAAAAAACCCAAAACTGTACTCAAACCATAGTCTTGTCTCTGGAACAAAGTCCGAGCTTGTATTTGGATCAAGAGGAATAACTTTAAATTGCGGATGATAGCTGATAGTTCAGGGGAAACGTGATTGATCAGGACCTGGGCAGGTGTCTTAATCCCCACCCACCTTCACCAAAACCCCGTCTACTCCAAACAAACTGTGAAACAAGTCGTTATGCCCATTGGAGTTTCACTACTGTCGGAAGTATGCAAAATGAGCTGATTTAGATTCAAAATGCCCTTTTTAATCCTGCTTGGTGGTGAATTTTGGCATGAATTACTGATGTTTATGCCTAAAGACTTCAGTAAAATACAAGACAATGAGCTGATATTCAACAAGTTGTCCATCATGAAGGAAATAAGGTAATCTCTTTGAATTTGTGTCTAGTCAATGCTGGGATTAGCTCCAGATACCTTCGTCCACCAAGATATATCTTGATAATTTTACATCCTTTCATTCACCAATGTTTAAATTGTGATAATTTCTTTTGCGGATCCTGAAGAGTTTCTGTATTTCCGATGATACTCCCTACAAAGAAAGAAAAAAAAGAAAAACCTCCTCACTTCTTACTCCTGAGAAAACCTCGAAATCCACGGCATCAATAAAGACCTCCACCCCCACACCGTATCTCCATTTTCCCAGTCTTTTATTTATCCAGGGAACTACTGTACTCTGATACACCATCACTCTGGCACACATTCAGAAAAAAAAAACAAAAAAAAAAAAAAGAGAAAAAAATCCACTTCATACACATTCTGTATTCAGGTGGGAGTTGCCGAGCACAACACTGAGTCTTCAACTGTCAATGAGTAGCTGCATTGGAGAAGAGGACACATGGCCCGGGTGTCTTGCTCGAGGGGTATTTGGCCACGCCGACATGACTCGTGTCCGTCCCGCTAGAAAAAAGAAAGTCTTGGGTTCTGTTCCCGCCGTCCAGCTGAGGCAGATTTTCGAGTGTCATGCATGCTCGCAATACCAGGTACACAGGTACAATGTAGAGTATTTATTCGATGGTTTAACATGGTCATCTATTGAAAAAGGAAGAGAAACATACAGATATACAGTAAAAATCTAAGCCTAAGTACATTTTTGTGGCAGCACAGAACATTTCACATTCCATTATGGGACCAAGGCCATACAACACCTGAAGTCTTCGATGACTGTTTTTTTTTCATGTTTTTCTTAATTTTTCTTCTTTTTTTTATTTGTATTTTTTAAATCGTAGGCTCACATGGCATAGTATTGTCTCTAAAAAGAGCAGGTGGCGGCTCTTGTAAATGACTTTGCAAAAAAATAGGTTTTTCTTCTTTTTTTTAGGAATTATCCTCCAAAGTTCGGTGCATGCATGATAAAGAAGTATCTAGTTTGTAACAGTTGCCATTCTCGTTTGTTTATCTCACCCTCCTTCCCCCCCAAAAAATGAAAAATAAGACTCCCAACAATGAGCCGTTGTTCTGAAATCTCACTGCTTTGTCCAGTTTGCGTCAACACAAAGCGACTGGAAAGATCTGAATGTTATCAATTGAGCTGATTGGCTGTAGAGCTGTTGACAACTTGAGCAGTTGTGTTGCCAGGTTGTTGCGTCTTTTGGAAATAGTCCTAGGAACTGATAGACCCTACGCCAATCTTTGCTGACTTGTGGTGCTGTAATACCGAGACAGCAATTTCAAGGGCTTGGTCTCGACTCAGTCTCGGCCTCTTAAAATGATGGTGTTGTTTTGGTTTTGGGCTGCTCTGGTCTTGGTCTTGACTAGGTCTTAGACCCCTAAAGTCTTGGTCTAGTCTTGGGACGCTTTGGTCTTCTCTTGACTTAGTCCGGCTTCAAACCCTTAAAGTGTTGGTCTTGTCTTGGGTTGCTTTGGTCTTGGCCTTCACTTGGTGTCAGACCCCTAAAGTCTTGTCTTGACTTGGGATGCTCTTCTCTTGGTCTTGACTTAGTCTCAGACCCCTGAAGTCTTGGTCTTGACTTGGGACACTTTGGCCTTGGGCTTGACACGGTCCCAGACCCACAAAGTCTTGATCTCAGACACCTAAAGTCTTGGTCTTGTCTTGGTATGCGCTGGTCTTGGTCTTGACTTGGTCTCAGACCCCCAAAGCCTTGGTCTTGCTCATACATGCTAAAAACTATGCATCTGATCAGAGCAAACAACCAACCAATTCCAATCGATAGCATTCAGAGATGTATTTGAACCATCTGGGCTGAGATGGAACCTCCAGTGGAAAGTCTTGACTTTTCATTTAAAGGTACCCTTCCCCTCCCCCCGTCCCCCATCTCTTCTATTTGCACTCTGCCCCGTCTACACAGTAGAGAACGAGACCTGAACGTGGAATCAAGCCCGACCAGGTCCATCCTGCCTCCCGGTGTGCCATATTGCATTTGTGCAGCAACAATCCCAAAAAGTACAATACATTCAGTTCTTGGTCGTAAATCAGACTGTACATCTTTACAGGTTTTTTTTTTCCTCATACGTGCACGACGCTCGTTTTCTCATGAGTGGTGGACGGCGCTGCCACGTATCATCAGACAGGAGAGCTTTTGGTTGCTTTTTTTTGCATGAAAACTGGAAATAAAGTGATCGAACAGGCAGTTTTCTCCGTTTCCCCGTCACACACATGCACATGCACACACTTCCCCTCTCCGATTACATTCCAATGGGGGGGGGGGGGGGGGGGGGGGGGGGAACTAAAAAAAAAAAAAAATGACGACCATGGCTCATTATCCTCTCCCTGAAGAATGGATCTGATACATTCAATGCTAGTATGTGCTTTAGAATCTTGCCGCCCCATTTGCATCGCTTTTTAAAAAAACGTAACGTACGTACGGCGGTCACTCGGAGGAAGGAATGTATTTGGAGTTGCGCCACAAATGCTCCCGAGCCCAACTCTTATTTATTTTTTTTCCATTTCCTACTATCCTGACAGTTTAATGTCAGTGTGACAATCACAAAATGCTCATTCTGGGGTTTGAACACACAGTATAGATATATACATTTATGTATATACACACTTATGTACTTATGTACAAAAACAACTTGTTCGGATTTTCAAAATAAGAGCCCAGAAATGAATGGAAAAAAAATCAACACGCTAGGAGGAGAAAAACGAATACCTGAAGACAGAGAGTACAAAAATATCGGAGTATCTCATGGGTGCAGGAGTGACTGTGTCGCCTGAAAGGCCCTTGGCAGTAGTTTTTGAAACAAACAGTTTTTTATAGAGGAAGTCGGATTAATTATTTTTCAAGTGCAATTTCATCAAAGTCAGGAAAAAATGGCAGTTTTATTTGCAGTTGTGCTTCTTTCCTTTGATTTTTTTGTCCTAAATTAAGAAAAAAACATATTTGTGCCGAGAACCTGAGTCTCAATCATCCTTGAATGTTTGATCAAGTTTGAATTTTTTTTTTAAACCAGATCATTGTTGTCGAGTTGCAAAAAAAAAAAAAAAAAAAAAATTCGACACTGGTTTGTAAAGTTTGTGCAAAGGCAGAGAGGAGTGCTTTATCTATTCACTACGGCTGATTACACTGCAAAAAATCCAAATCTGAGTAAGTTTTTTTAAAACTTGTTTCGAGTGAAAATGTCTCATTTTACGTGATTCAAGATAAATTCACTTAAAAATAATATTTCATCAAGATAAACTTGATTTAAGAGATGTTCTCTGGAATCAAGACAGTTTTCACTTCTTCTATTGGAAGATTATTTTTTTACTCTTTTCAAAGTAAAAGTATCTGAATTTAAGAAAAAAAACAGTAAAAAAACATTGAAATATAAAATAACAATATTAACTTTATTAGATATACATATATATATATATGTATACATGTGTATGTGTATATATATATATATATATATATATATATATATATATATATATATATATATATATATACATATATGAAATAAAATTATTATTATTATTAATAAAAAAATAATTAATAAATACTAAAAACAAAAGTTTTACCAAACGGTCCAATTTAGAATTTTTGCAGTGTACCTGTGCATAGGGTCGCCGGCTGGCGGCGGCTTGGAAGAGTTGCCTGCACTCATCTGATCACCTTTGTGCTTTGAACTTTTTTCAGGATTATTAGTTTGATTTAAAAAAAAAAAAAATCAAAATTGTTGCTTTACCTCGGTTGTTTTTTTCCTTGTTTTTTTGCAAATACTGTTGTATTTCATCAATTGCTGGCTTCGTATCGCTATTTACACATTACTGAGAGGGCGGATGTTTTGGGAAATGACCACAAGTCCCAGTTACAGTACGTACTTTCAAAATAAAACAAAGAAAAAAAAACATAAAAAGACCTCGGGACGAAGACTTGACATATAAAAACAAGTTTTGATGAGAACTTGGTCCAAAACTCTGAAGTCTTTTTTTTTTTCTTCATCTTTTCGTTGTCGTCTGGACAGATTCCATCGAGTATAAAAAAAAAAAAAAATACACTACAAAAAGTCAAAACCTTATCAAGTTTTTTAAACTTGTTTTTGGGTGAAAATGGCTCATTTTGCTTGATTTAGGATAAATTCTCCTGCTATTGACATAATTTTTTTCTTAAGATACTTTTACTTTGAAATAAGTTAAAAAAAAATCTACAATTTTCACTTGTTCTATTGGCTGATATTTTTTCTTAAAGTTAAAAAAAAAATCAAAATAATTTTCACTTGCACTGGCAGATTTTTTTACTTAAAGATACTTTCACTTTAAAATAAGTATAAAGTTATCAACAATTTTCACTTGTTCCATTGACTGATTTTTTTTCTTAAATTAAGAAACTTTTACTTTGAAATAAGTAAAAAAATCGACCAATAGAAGAAGTGAAAACTGTCTTGATTTCAGAGAACGTCTCTTTTTCTGTCTTGCTGAAATATACTTTTAAGTGAATTTATCTTAAATCAAGTAAAATGACACATTTTCACTCAAAACAAGTTTAAAAAAAACTTGCTCAGATTTGGACATTTTTGCAGTGTAAAGGAAGAAGATAAACAAATGGGAACAAACAAAAAAAAAAAAGAAAAAGTCAGACAGAAAACAAGGAGAACAGCTCAGCGGGATCAGACGTAGTAGAGCCAGTAGACGAGGTTGAAGAGCGAGAAGACGGAGGGGAAGATGATCCGCGACCAGCGGTCGATGGCGTTGACGTCCGTCAGGTCGGGGATCTTGATCTTGAGCTGCGACGAGCGCCGGCGCAGGCGGCTGCGCTTGAGTTGCGCGGCGCGGTCCAGCGAGTGGCGGCTGGCTGAGCGCGGCCCCACTCCGCCGCTCTGCTTGCGGTACTGGATGTGCGACGAGGCGGCGCTGTCCAGCTGCACCATGGACTGAGAGTTCCTAATGTCCGCCACGCTGGTTGTGATCTCGCCGCCCGCCACCTCGTTGTGGATCTCCAGCGTGGTCAGCAGAATGTTGCCGTGGCCGTGCGGCTCCGCCTGCGGACGGACGGACGGACGGGCGTTAGTCGGACATCAAATTATCCGGGGGGAGATCGCAACACAAGCGTGCGACAGATTTTCACAAAAAGATGGCGGCGTTTTAAAACAAGATCCCACAAATCAGGCGCCGTTTTCAAGCAATAGCCATTGAATATTTATAAAGATGGATGAAGCTAACATGATGTCACATCTATTAGCATATCTAACATCTGAAACTCTTTGGCATGTAGGATAGCGAGTGTGTGAGGCCTTTAGCATGTAGCATCTGTAGTGTGTGAGCACTTTTACCCTTTAGCATTAAGCATCTGTAGTGTGTGAAACTCTTTAGCATGTAGCATCTCTAGTGTGTGAGCCCTGAAACTCTATAGCATGTAGCATCTCTAGTGGGTGAGCCCTGAAACTCTATAGCATGTAGCATCTCTAGTATGTGAACCCTGAAACTATAGCATGTAGCATCTCTAGTATGTGAGCCCTGAAACTATAGCATGTAGCATCTCTAGTATGTGAGCCCTGAAACTCTTTAGCATGTAGCATTTCTAGTGTGTGAGCCTTAAAACCCTTTAGCATGTGGCATCTCTAGTATGTGAGCCCTGAAACTCTTTAGCATGTAGCATCTCTAGTGTGTGAGCCCTGAAACTCTTTAGCATGTAGCATCTCTAGTGTGTGAGCCCTGAAACTCTTTAGCATGTAGCATCTCTAGTGTGTGAGCCCTGAAACTCTTTAGCATGTAGCATCTCTAGTGTGTGAGCCCTGAAACTCTTTAGTATGTAGCATCTCTAGTGTGTGAGCCCTGAAACTCTTTAGCATGTAGCATCTCTAGTGTGTGAGCCCTGAAACTCTTTAGCATGTAGCATTTCTAGTGTGTGAGCCTTAAAGCCCTTTAGCACAGGGGTCACAAACCCTGTTCCTGGAGAGCCCCTATCCAGCATGTTTTAGTTCTCTCCCCGCTTCAACACACCTGAATCTATTTATTCTCTAATCACCAAGCAAAGAGCAAAGCCCAGTAACGAGCCTGTTGATGCCAGCAGGTGTGTTGAAACAGGGAAAGAAGGAAAACATGCTAGATAGGGGCTCTCCAGGAACAGGGTTGGTGACCCCTGCTTTAGCATGTGGCATCTCTAGTATGTGAGCCCTGAAACTCTTTAGCATGTAGCATCTCTAGTGTGTGAGCCCTGAAACTCTTTAGCATGTGGCATCTCTAGTGTGTGAGCCCTGAAACTTTTTAGCATGTAGCATCTCTAGTGTGTGAGCCCTCAAACTGTATAGCGTAGCATCTCTAGTGTGTGAGCCCTGAAACTGTATAGCATGTAGCATCTCTAGTGTATGAGCCCTGAAACTGTATAGCATGTAGCATCTCTAGTGTGTGACTCCTGGAACTCTTTAGCATGTAGCATCTCTAGTATGTGAGCCCTGAAACTCTTTAGCATGTAGAGTCTCTAGTGTGTAAAACTCTTTAGCATGTAGCATCTCTAGTGTGTGACTCCTGGAACTCTTTAGCATGTAGCATCTCAAACTAACGCAACGTCCCCCACAGACTGTATATAAATGATGCTTCAAGTTTCTGATATGTTCACTACGTGTTTTATCACATTTCTTCAATTTCTTGTCTGTAAAATCCCTCATGCTAGCTTGTGAACCACTAGCGGTAGCTAGCTAGCTCACGATAGCACTGATTAAACTGGCCTTTTCGGCAGTTTTGTTGATAAAACCAGTTGAAATTTTTTCTCTCAGGTTATATAACCTGCTGAAGTATTTCATATCGGTGGTTAATTGATCAAACAGATTGGTTTTCACTGTCTAAGACCATGTTCAGATTGGTTTTCTGAAGTCAAGACCGTGTTCAAATTGTGTTTTTTTTTTTTTTTTTTAATGTTTTAGACCAAGTTCATGTTGGTTTTCCGCAGTTTAATTTGGATTTACCTTGGTTCTCTGGTGATAAGACCATGTTTAGATGAGTTTTCTATAGGTTGCACTGCATTTAGAAGGGATGAAATACATCAGAACAATCCATGCAACACAAAACAGACCAGTAATGATGATCGATCATGCAAATAAGTTGAGGAAGCTTTCTATGCTTTTTTTTTCTTTATTTCCTGTAAATAACCTGCTGAGCAGTACTTCATGCCCACTACCCACTGTAACTTACTACATTTCTGAATTATGGATGGGTTACTGTGGTTACGGGCAGAGAACTGCTGCTGAAATGAAAAAAAAAACTGCAATTGTTCACTTGGCACAGCTTGTAAAATTTGATCGTTTTCCCTTCTTTTCTTCCTTTTTTAGCACCTGCAGGATGGTGCGTCGGGTTAACTTGCAGCTTTTCTGCAGCCTGAAGGACAAAATGTCCTTTTTTTCTAACAGTGTGAAATCAGTGTTTTTCATTCATGCTGTTCTCTTGTTTCTGCTCCTAATTAGACACATTTATTAGTGTATATGCTTTTGATTGAGTTTTAGGGTTACATTCAGTCAGATTCATGTGTTTCATGGCGGACTTTATCTGTAAACTTATCTCATTTTGCTTGGTGACTGTGAAGAAAACCAGTTCAGACAAAAAAAAAACAAACAAAAAAAAAAAAAACAACTGGCTCGATCTAATCCAAACTGTAGAAATCCAAACTGAATCTGGCTTCATGCTCATTAAACAGGTTTAACATTCCACACTGTATTAAATCCATCTAAACCTGGTTCTTCCCATAGAAAGCCAATCTAATCATGACTTTAGCTACAGAAGATCAATCTAAGCCTGACTTTAGCTATAGAAAAAATACTCTAAACCTGGCTTTAGCAATAGATAATCATTCTTAGCCTGACTTTAACTACAAAAGATGAATCTAAGCCTGACCTTATCTCCAGAAAACTATTCTAAGCTCAGTTTTAGCTATAGAAAAGTAATCTAAGCTCTATCTTAGCTACAGAAGATCAATCTCAATCTGGCTTTAGCTACTGAAAACTATTCTAAGCCTGACCTTAGCTAGAGAAGATCAGTCTAAGCCAGACTTTACCTACAAATGATGAAATTAAGCTTGATTTTAGCTACATAAAGCTAATCTTAACCCTGTCTTACATAGAAAAACCAATCTATGCCTGACTTTAGCTACAAAAGATCAATCTAATCTGGCTTTAGCTATGGAAAAGTAATCTAAGCCTGACTTTAACTACAGAAAGCTAATCTAAACCCTGTCTAACCTATAGACAACTAATCTAAGCCTGACTTTAGCTACAGAAGATGAATCTAAACCTGACTTTAGCGGCAGAAGATGAATCTAAACCTGACTTTGACTACAGAAGATCAATCTAAGCCTGACTTTAGTGGCAGAAGATCAATCTAAGCCTGACTTTAGCTACACAGGATCAATCTAAGCCTGACTTTAGCTACACAGGATCAATCTAAGCCTGACTTTAGCTACAGAAGATGAATCTAAACCTGACTTTAGCTACAGAAGATCAATCTAAGCCTGACTTTAGCTACAGAAGATCAATCTAAGCCTGACTTTAGTGGCAGAAGATCAGTCTAAACCTGACTTTAGCTACATATTAATCTAAGCCCGACTTTAGCTACAGAAGATCAATCTAGGCCAGGCTGTAGCTACAGCAGATCAATCTAAACCTGACTTTAGCTACACAGGATCAATGTAAGCCTGATTTTAGCTACAGAAGATGAATCTAAGCCAGACTTTAGCTACACAGGATCAATCTAAGCCTGATTTTAGCTTCAGAAGACCAGTCTATTCCTGGGCGTTGCTGCAGAAGGCTAATCTAAAGCTGACTTTAGCTACAGAAGATCAATCTAAACCTGACCTTAACCATAGAACACCAACTTAACCACAAAAAAACCAATGCAAGCTCCAGAAAACCAGTATGAACTGTAGAAAATCAAATTAAGCCTAGCTTTAGACACGTAAATCGATGAAAATACCATCTAAAGCATGTCTTTCGATCATATTAATCCATTATAACTACCGTAATTTCAGCCATTTTTCGATTGCTAACCGATGTACAAAAGCAGTATTACTTAAATATTTCATGCTGCATGAATGTAACACAAACTTGTCTGAATCACAAAGACAAAACACACACTTTGCATTCATTCTCCATGCAAGATGGCCGCCGCAGATGACGACTGTATATACAAACAGACAGCATGCGATCGACGGTGGCGACTCGACTCGACTCACCGAGCGCGAGTGGCGAAGCCCTCTAACCTGATTGGACCGCTTTAGGGATGCGGTCCTACTACCTGCCTCCTGGAGAACATATACATAAACACAGATTCTAACCTCAGCCAATCAGACGGACGGCACACGGGTTTGGCTGGAGCAGCAGGAGAAACGTACCCTTGTAAAAAGTATTTCATTTTCAATTTAAGAGCTGGAATGTTAGCGATACTGTCAGCTAAAGCCCCGAGAGCCGAGCAGACGTTGAGAAAACCTCAAACGTGTTCGGCTCGGTCTACGACAAGTCTTCCCAGCCTGAGCTAAGCTGAACAAATAGATCCAGCTGGGTCTCTGAGAGCATCCATTCCTCTATGAATTAACACTTTCACTTCTTGTCTCTCTCTTTCTCTCTGGGATTGACGGTTCACTAAAAAGTCAGAACACCAAAAACCCTGGAAGAAGAGGTTGTCTCTTAGGCGGACTGGAGCCGTGACTGAGGGATCGCCAACAGAACATCAATAGCGGCTGATCCGTTGATCTAATGAGAAAACCTGGACTCAACGGGCGCAAGAGGTTCCTTAACCTCGGGTTCCTACCATGTGGAACCGAATCCCAGTTTTTGCTTCACTTCTCTCCTTTCTTTCAGGCAGTGTTTCACGTGTCGTTGACCACTGTTTCGCTTGTAGTCTACGTACTCTCTGTTGACACAAGAAACGTACAGAGCCCTGCAGGTTTCAGGGTGCAGAATATTTTATTAAGGCAAGGGAACACCTTCCATAGTGTGGGCACACGTTATTAAAGATTACCTCACCATGATAAAGTGAGAAAAGGGGATAAATAAAGTGTTCCCTTGCTATAATAAAGCGAGGGAATGGGATAAAGCGCTACCTCTGAATATTAAAGGGAGGGAATGGGATAAAGCATTACCTCTCTATATTAAAGTGAGGGAACAGGAAAAAGTGTTACCTCTCCATATTAAAGTGAGGGAACGAGATAAATAAAGCGTTCACTCGCTATAATAAAGCGAGGGAACAGGATAAATAAGGCCTTTTTCAATCACTATACTTATCCCGTTCCCTCGCCTTAATATAGTGAAGAAAAAGGCCTTATTTATTCCGTTCCCTCGCTTCAATAACACTTTCCCTCGCTATAATAAAGCGAGTGAAAGGGATAAATAAGGCATTCCCTCGCTTCATTATAGCGAGGGAACAGGATAAATAAGGCTTTTTTCGTCACTATATTTATCCCGTTCCCTCGCTTTATTGTTGTGAGGGAACATTTTATTTATCCCGTTCCCTTGCTATTATAAAGCAAGGGATCGGGATAAATGAAGTGTTCCCTCGCTATGATAAAGCGAGGGACCGGGATAAATAAGGCCTTTTTCATCACTTTATTTATCCTGTTCCCTCACTTTGATAAAGCGTTTCCTCGCTATAACGAAGCGAGCGAGCAGGATAAGTAAGGCTTTGCCTCGCTTCATTATACCGAGGGAACAGGATAAATAAAGTGTTAGCCAGGGAACGCTATAAAAAATTGAGCACACCCCTGCGTTCTTGACGAGCGCTCGTGATCTGAGACGGTGCATGCTGTTCACGCAAACGCAACACGGTGACTGGCAAAGGAAACGATCGAAGTGATTCATGCTATTTTGTTTTATTTTCATATTGGGCTAGCACAGGGTTTCTTAACCCTGGTCCTCGAGGCCCAGTGTCCTGCATGTTTTGCCTCTCTCCCAGTTGGAACACACCTGATTGCAATGAGAGCTAATTACTGGACTTTGTTACAAGCAGCCCAGTAATTAGCTCTCATTGCAATCAGGTGTGTTCCAACTGGGAGAGAGGCAAAACATGCAGGGCACTGGGCCTCAAGGACCAGGGTTAAGAAACCCTGGGCTAGCACACAAAGAAATACTTGCTTCACTTGCAATGGATTCGTTAGGCAGCTGCAACCCGGGAACAGTACCGCTTGTCTCAGCTTGGTCGCGTGAACAGCATAGCGTTCCCTCGTTATAACGAAGCGAGGGAACGCTTTACTTATCCTGTTCCCTGGCTTTAATATAGAGAGGTAGCATTTTATCCCGTTCCCTCGCTTTATTATAGTGAGGGAACACTTTATTTATCCTGTTTTCTTGCTTTTATATAGCGAGGGAACACTTGATTTATCCCGTTCCCTCACTTTATTTATCCTGTTCCCTTGCTTTAACGAAGCGAGGAAATGCTTTATTTATCCTGTTCCCTCCGTTTAATATAGAGAGGTAATGCTTTATCCTGTTCCCTCACTTTATTATAGCAAGGGAACGCTTTATTTATCCTGTTCCCTCGCTTTATTATAGCGAGGGAACACTTTATTTATCTGTTCCCTCGATTTAATATAGAGAGGTAACACTTTATCCCGTTCCCTCGCTTTATTATAGCGAGAGAACGCTTTATCCCATTCCCTCGCTTTATTATAGAGAGGTAATGCTTTATCCCGTTCCCTCACTTTATTATAGCGAGGGAACGCTTTATTCATCCTGTTCCCTCACTTTAATATAGAGAGGTAACACTTTATCCTATTCCCTCGCTTTATTATAGCGAGGGGACACTTAAATAACCCATGCCCACAGCATGGAAGGAGTTCCCTCGCCTTAATAAAATATTCTGCACCCTGACACCTGCAGGGCTCCATAGAAATGGACCTGTCTGTCCTATTTCTGTCCCTTTCTGTCCCCTCACCCCAACCGAGATAGCAGGAAGCCGCCATGTCTGAACCTGATTCTGCAGGTTTCTTCCTTTTAAAAGGAAGTTCTTCCTTTCCACAGTCGCCCATGCTCGATGGTGTCCAGGGGTGTTCAATCTGTGGCTCTTTAGTCCCTCTGTAGCGGCTCCATGAAGCCTTCACGCCATGATACGTAAATAACTTTTAACTTTTTCTTAAATTATTATGTGATTCGTCACTCTTGGTTCAAAAGGGATTCAAAAAAGGTGCAAGTAAAATTAGGAAAAACAGCTAAAACCACAACAAATGGGGAAAAACTATAGAACAGCTTAAAAAACCTGAAATGTGTCCAATTTCTAACATAAGAAAAAGAAATTTGGCAGGAAAAAAAATATACAAAACTGTTTAAAAAAAAAAAGGTAAATTGGCTAAAACAGCTAAAATTTCAAAGCTATCAACAAAAACAAAAGCTTGAAAAGTGGAAGAAAACTGTTAAAATCAAGTGCAAAAACAGGTTTAATGTAGTAAAAGGTTCACTATTCTGAACTGTAGTTAAAACTTCATGATTGCATCATAATAAGATATATTTTTGTTTGTGCATCAAAACTATATATGAAACTTCAATGTGCTTCATGGCTCCAGAACAACTTGACTTGACGGAAAGTGGCTAAAACGACTCTTTTGGTCATAAAGGTTGCAGAAACCTGATCATCTGGATCAGTTTGGTTTTCTCTGCAAAAGTGTTTATAAATAAAGCTGAATTGATCCACTTTTGGAAAAGTCAATTTTACACCTTCCTTTCTGTTTCAGCTGCTGCTTTTACCAAGCGCCCAGAACCATGGATCTTAGATCCGTTCGTTCCGACGGAAAACCCCAGCCCCTCGACTCACCCTGGCGGCGTCGTACTTGGCCGCCCGCTCATTGTTGGCCTTCTCCGCCTTCTCGGCCAGCTTCTTCTGCATCTGCGGGCCCCTCCCAAAGAAGATGTAGTTGACGAAGGCGTATTCCAGCAGCGCCAGGAAGACCATGACGAAGCAGCCCATCAGGTACATGTCGATGGCCTTGACGTAGGGGATCTTGGGCAGCGTTTCCCTCAGGTGGGTGTTGATGGTGGTCATGGTCAGCACGGTGGTGATCCCTGAGGGCAGGAGGGAAAATGAGCTCAACATGTGGCTCCACAGCTGCTCTGTAGTGGCTCCATGAAGCTTTTGGCAAATGTTTTTTTTTTTGACATTATCTGTAATATAAATGGTCTAAAAACAGTCAGAACAGCTGGGAAAATTTAATTAAAAAAATGCAGTAAAACCAGTTGATTAAAATCAATAATGCTGTTTTTTTCAGAAATATATTAAAAAAAAAAGGAAAAAAAAGAAATAACAGGGAAAAAGAAATTGTTATCTGCAGTATAAGTGGTCTAAAAACAGCCAGAACAGCTGGGAAAAAAAATTATAAAATAGCAAAAAATAACAATAAAAAAAATTACAGTAGAAACAGTCAATTACAATCAATAATGCTGTATTAAAAAAATGAATCAAATAAAATTCATATACAAATAAGAATGAATAAAATAGCTTAAGTGTATTAAATTAATTAAAACAGTAAAAACAGTCAATTAAAAATCAATAAAAATGCTACTTTTTTTAAGGAATATATAAAAAAAGGAAAATGTAAGAAATAACAGGAAGAAAGAAAATATTACAAAGAAAAATTATGAAAAAAATAAAAGGACAAAAAAAAAAGCCAAAAAAAAAAAAGCTTATAGGAAACAGTTGTCATAAATTGTTAGATCAGCTAAAATAGCAAAAAGTCCTTGAAAAAAGGAGGAAAAATCTAAAAAAAAAAAAAAAATTGCTGCAAAAGCTGTAATGTAATGGAGTATGTCTAGATTGTGCCTTCATGAATGCAACCTTTAATTTTTATGTGTATTGCAATTTTCTTTAGATGTTTTTTTTTCTTCTTTTCAAGTAATTATCAAATTTCTTTTGGTGTAAAATCGTGTAAACGCCTCTTTTGGCGTTCGTCAATACCGATCCAGCTAATCGCTGCATTCAATCCTGCCCGTGACCTTCGGGGTCACATCAGGAGAAATGCTCCTAACAGGCCTTATAGACGTTACTATAGCAACATCTCTTATTGTCCTGCCTTAAAGGAACTGAGGTGAAAAGCAGACGCTTCTAAAAGTGTTTGATTCCCCTCGAACTGGCACAAACGGGCACGATAACCTCATCGGAATTCAAACAGCGGTCTGCCGACACTCCCCCGAACGCCTCTAGGTCAGAAATGACTCATTAGGATAGAGTCTACCCCACGGCGTAGGGTAACCTTCGAGGCTAACAGTGTTATGCTAACTACTATACTGTATACTATACTGACTGGTTTTCAGTAGTTAAGACTGGATTCACGAGAAAACGATACTGTTTTCATGTCTTGTAAATGAGGCCTTGCACTCAAGGTTTCAGTTTTCTGAAACTTCAGAGAGTTCAGAGAGTATTTTCACCAGGTTCAGATTGGGTTTCAATAGTTTAAACCTTTCTGGACGCTGGATTGGTTTTACGTTCAGGCTTGTTTTGGTTTACTGTAGTTCATACTGGGTTTAGATTGGTTTCCTGGAGTTTGGATTAGTTTTATTGAGTGTAAACACGACTGAGACTGATTTTCTGGAGTTCGGACTGGGTTTTAAGTAGCGAAGACCACATTTCGATGGTTTTTCTACAGTGTGGAAATTATTCAGACTGCTTTTCTCCAGTTTAAACCGGATTTAGACTGGTGTGCTGGACTTTGTACTTGCTTTTGGTCTTGAAGATCAGGTTTAGATGGGTTTTCTGCATCTTAGACTGGACTTGAACAGGTTTTCTGCAGCTAAGACCACATTTAGATTGGGTTTTCTGTTTCTGAGACCAGGTTTAGACTGGGGTTCTATAGCTAAGACCAGGTTTAGACTCGTTTTCTGGAGCTAAGACCAGGTTCAGACTCGTTTTCCGGAGCTAAGACCAGGTTTAGATTGGGTTTTCTGTATCAGAAGCCAGGTTTAGACTGGTGTTCTATAGCCAAAACCAGGTTTAGACTGGCGTTCTCGAGCTAAGACCACGTTTAGATTGGTTTTCTGTTGCTAAGACTGCATTTAGATTGGGTTTTCTGTTGCTAAGACAAGGTTTAGATTGGTTTTTTTGGAGCTAAGACCAGGTTTTGATTGGTTTTCTACAGTTTACACTGGATTTTGACTGGTTTTCTATAGCTAAAATCAGGTTTACATTGGTTTTAGACAGTTTAGATTGGGTTTTGACTGGTTTTCTGGAGACTGGACTGGTTTTCTAGTGTTAAGACCAGTTTCAGGGTTGATTTAGACTGGTTTGCTGGACTTTGTGCTGGATTTTTGTCTTGACAGTGGGGAACATGCTTTTTTCCCCGCCGGACTAAAATTAAGTGTAATTGCACATCCACTCCAGTAGTTGGCAGTGGCGCTCTCATTGTCAGAGTGTGCAGCTCTACAGTGTAGGGTTTTTTTTTTTTGCAACCAGCTGCAATGTGAAGCAGTAAACAAACCCTGAGACAACATGAAGACATTTTTAACAGGGATGAAAAGAAAGGCGGAGAGAGACGAAGACAGTGAGTCAAAAGAGAATTCTGGCTGAGTGTAGAGAGGCAGGATCCACTCTCAGGGCAGAGGTCTGTGGGCATTATGCTGAAGCCAAACCTCACTTTGAGAAGCTGTGCACTGCAAAACGTACTCATTGTAGCCATTAATCCTGGTTTCCTCATTTTGATAAAAAAAGGAAAAAAAAATCAGCACAAATTGTTTTATTCGTTTTTGTTGTCGGTTAAAGTGTTTTATATATTGTGCTCCTGAGTTAATGTTGCTGAAGTGAATTTATTGATTTTGTTTAATTTTATTTTCCAGCAGCACATGGTGCAATAAGTCTATCAAAAATGTTTACAGTTTAAACAAGGATATTATTTTTTGAATTTCAGGCAAATTGATGCACTTAAAATCTTTTCTTTTACAGACTAATAAACAATGTTAATAAAGTCTCTCTTGTAAGTTGAACTATATCTCTTTCTTTTTTGTTTTCTTTAATGTTAACAAGGATGTTATGCAGAGGTGTATCTATAACAACTTTAAAGACAAATGCTATTATTTATAGTTGAGGGGTGGGGGGGGGATTGTTTTCTTCTTGCTGGGGGGGGGGGGGGGGGGGGGGCGTAACAGAAAAACATTGAGAACCACTAGCTTAGACCAAGTTCGTACTGGTTTTCCACAGTTTAAACTAGATTTACCCTGGTTTTCTGGTCATAAGACTACGTTTATAGTGGTTGTCTGCAGTTTCACACTGGGTTTAGACTGGGTCTTCTGGAGCTAAGACCAAGTTTA
This sequence comes from Salarias fasciatus, assembly GCF_902148845.1. Taxonomy (NCBI): domain Eukaryota; kingdom Metazoa; phylum Chordata; class Actinopteri; order Blenniiformes; family Blenniidae; genus Salarias; species Salarias fasciatus. The sequence goes on along the minus strand of NW_021941230.1, from coordinate 5,698,722 downwards.
GATTGGTGTTCTATCGGTTACACTGTATTTGGAAGGTTTTTCTTTTGCTAAGACCAGATTGAAATTTCTCTTCATTTGCTAAGACTTGGTTCAGATTGGTTTTCTGTAACTAGGACCAGATTTGAATTGATTTTCTGCAGCTTAGACCATTGGTTTTCCACACTTTAAACTGGTTTTAGTCTGGTTTTCTGCAGCTAAGACCATATTATACCTCTGTGTCAAGGTTCTGAAATAACCCCACAATGCACCACGACAGGGTGTTTCTTCCAACAACAGCATCCCTGAACATTTCTTACAATTTAATTGACTCTATTAAAGCTGCTCTTTAGACGATGCTTCGTCTGCTGCGTCTCTGCAGAGAGAAAAACGAACTGCCCAGAGAAAAGCCGTACAAAACACGACGCCGACAGACTTTTGAAAAAAAGACTTTGTGTGTGGGACTATCGGCCGCACACACCGTGTGTGTGTGTGTGTGTAATAAATTGAGCACACACACTTTCCAGCGTTCGCCGTAAAGTACAGTTTAGAGGCGAAGGGGGAGGGGGAGGGGCGCGACTGGCGAAGGTCAACCAGGCTGTTAGTGTGATTTATTGGCACATTACAGGGCTGGCGTGCGCACGTGTACGCGCGCTCGTGCACACGCCAGCATCCACTGGATGCTGCAGTCTCTATTTGTTTTTCTTTTTAACGACAGCCTGGTGCTTTATCGGTGTTCTTTCTCTCCGCCGTGCCATCACTCTCCGTCCCCTCGCGCCTTCCTCGGACAATTTAATCAAGAGGGCCGCTGGAGGCTCCGCCCACTTCCTCATCGCGCTGCCGGATCTCCGGGGAGGAATCCGGATTCATGAGATTCTCGCCCTGCCGTATTACTCCACCTCCATCTTAATTTATCCACCCGATCTCCACACACACACACACACACACACACACACACACGTTTCCCCTGGTCTCTCCCCAACAACGGCGCAACGCAATCAAATCTCGTCTAATCGCCGGCCGGTCGGCCGTTAGCGGCGTCGTAAACACGATGTAGGAACGCCGTGGAGCCTTCCATCTTAGACCCGGCGCTAGCTTAACGCCCCACACCTTCCACCCCCGCCCCATGTAATCTGATTACAAACCGACTGTGGGAGAAATGATTGGAAACCGGATTAGAGGAGTTTGGAAGTTGCGAAATTGCTGGAGGAAAATGAGATTCTGGTTCAAACAATTGGATTGTGTCAATTTTGATTCCACCCCAATGCCGCTCTATCATTATGCTACTCTTCTTGGCAGGTTTACACACCAAGAGCCAACCTCCACTGGTCAAACATGACATAATGAAGTGCAGAAAGGCTGTAATACCGGGGGATTTCCAGCAGGGGGCGATGATGGTGCTTTCCCATTAGAAACCATTCAAAAATGCAGATTTTCAGTGAGTAAATAAACATATTCAACAGTCTATGGATGACGTCACGTTGGCTCCGCCCATCTTTTATATACAGTCCATGATGGCGTCATGTTAGCTCCGCCCATCTTAGTCTAGTGATGAGGTCACGTTAGCTCCGCCCATCTTTTATATAAGTCTAGTGATGATGTCACGTTAGCTCCGCCCATCTTTTATATAAGTCTAGTGATGATGTCACGTTAGCTCCGCACATCTTCTATATAAGTTTAGTGATGACGTCAGGTTAGCTCCGCCCGTCTTTTATATACAGTCTATGGATGACGTCATGCTAGCTCCGCCCATCTTTTATATAAGTCTAGTGATGACGTCATGTTAGCTCTGGCCATCTTTTATATACAGTCTAGTGATGATGTCACATTAGCTCCGCCCATCTTTCTCCAAAATGAAGTTCCCTGGCTGTGGAGGCTTCGCTATTAATGGCTGGACTTTTGCCAGTATTAAAAAAAAAGATAATCTGATGAAGTAAAAAAAAAAAATGTTTAAAAACTGTCGGATAAACAAGAAAAAATTTGATTTTCACTCAAATTGAGAGCAAAATGAAGACGGTCTGTCTCCAGACAGGTTTCTTCTGCTGAGTCGGTGTGATCAGACTGGTCTATTGATCGGCCATTTTAGTTTGAGTAAGCAACAATCTGCGTATTGATTCCTGTCGATTTAGTCAATTAGCTTTGATTTACAGCCAGGTTAAAAAAAAACCCAAAAAACAACAACAAAAAAAAACCCTAAAATATGAAATAAATATAGCAAACTACACAAAAAGTTACTTTTTTCCCCCATTTAATTCTAATTCAGCGATAAATTACATGTGTAGCGTCAATTTTTTCTTTCGTCTTTTTAAAAATATTTATTTTTTATTATCTTATTTTATTTTATTTTGTGCAAGTTTTCCTTATTTATTTTTATTTTTTTTTAATTCCTTGTATTTATTTATTTTTGCTTAACTTTTTCTTTTATTTATTTATTTTTACTTTTCAAATTACTTTTATTTTTTTTGCTTAACTTTTTGTTTTCTTATTCATTTTATTTCCAAAATTATTTTTATTTTTTGCTTGACATTTTCTTTTCTAATTTATTATTTTTTCTTTAAATTCCTTTGGTGTATTTTTTTTGCTTAACTTTTTTTTTCTTGTTCATTTTTATTTTTCAAATTCCTTTTTTATCAGTTTTTTTGCTTATCTTATTCTTGATATACTTTAAAACAACAGACTAAAAATAGTGACTTCCTGAAAAAAAAATCTGCTCTTTTTAATGAAAAACTAAGCTAAATATCCTTCAGATCAAATGTTGATCTAAAGACATTAGATTGTATAATAAATAAATAAACAAATAAACAAACCACATTATTGAATTCTGTAATTCATGTCGGAACAGATTTAAAAACTAAATTCAATAAAGTTTACTCGCTCTGGGAAGTCATTCATCTTCATTTCTCGCCCTCTTTCTGTCTGAGTGTCATGATTTGCAGCTTTACTCCTGAATGACTCACAAATGAAGGGAATCAAACCGGGCGCCGCTGTGAGGAACCGCCCTCTGCTCCCACACGCTCATCAGAGCCGTGGTGTGTTCACTGACCATGGGAAAACTCTAGTCGTAGTGTGCTTGCTGTTGGCTGTTGTTGAAAATCAGTGACATGGATTTGCATGTGTTTTCAAAAAGTGTCCCCCGTTTGCGTGGAAATGGAGTATTTTGGGGAAAAAAAAGTTGTCCAAGGAGAAGAGTTGAAGCGTTTTCAAGAAGTTGTGTTGTTCTCCGTTGCCATGGTGACTGGAGCATTTTCAAAAAGTTGTTTTCTTTGCGGTTCAAAGATTTTTATTTTGCATCGATTTCCATGGAGACAGAATCAGAGCGTTGTTAAAAAAACAAAGTTCGGTTTCTATGGAGATGAAGCATTCATAAAAATTTGTTTTACCGTCTTTCCATGGTAACTGGATTCAGAGCGTTTTCAAAAGTTGTGTTTTCATTGTTTCAATGATTTTATAACTTTCATCAGTTTCCATGGAGGCAGAATCAAGCGTTTTCAAGAAGTTTATGTTCTATTTCTGTGAAGACAAATCATATTCGAAAAGTGATGTTTTACCGTGTTTCCATGGTGACTGGATTCAGAACATTTTCAAAAAGTTGTGTTTTCATTGTGGTTCAAAGATTTTTATTTTGCATCGATTTCCATGGAGACAGAAAAAATAGTTTGGTTTCTATGGAAACAAAGCATTTTTACAAATCAGTTTTACGGTGTTTCCATGACTGGATTCAGAGCATTTTCAAAAAGTTGCGTTTCTGATCTGTTTGAAAGATGTTACATTTTGAAATCAGTTCCCCCCCAAAAAAACAAAAAAATCAGTTCTCATGGAGACAGAATCAGAACATATTCAAAAAGGTTTGTTTGTGTTCCTATGGAGACTGAGCATTTTCAAAAAGTTGTGTTTTCATTCTGTTTCAAAGATTTTTATTTTTATTCAGTCTCCACAGAGACGGAATCACAGCACCTTCAAAAAGTTGTGTTTTACACCGTTTCCACGGTGACTGGAGTCGGAACATTTTCAAAAAGTTGTTTTACTGCATTTCCATGGTGAACTTGGGGTCAGAGCATTTTAAAAAGTTCAGCTTTCAATCCAATTCAAAGATTATTTGTCTCCGTTTCCATGGCAATAGCATCAGATCATCTTCAAAAAGTTGCATTTTTCCCTGGTTTCCATGGTGACTGGAGGCAGAGCATTTTCTAAAAGTTGTTATACAACATTTCCATGGTGAACTGGGGTCAGAGTGCTTTCAAAAAGTTGCGTTTTTATTCTGTTTCAAAGATTTTTATTCAGCCTGTTTCCATGGAGACCGAATCAGGGCATTTTTAGCAAGTTGCTTCAGTGTCAAAGATTTTTTGTTTCACTTTTCTTCCGTTTCCATGGAGACAGAATCAGCATTTTTAAAAACTACCACCTTTGGAGGCATTTTTCAACACACACACACGCACATACACACACACACTCACCCAGAGCCACTCGGGCCGCCGACGCGTCGTAGTTGATCCAGAAGGAAACCCAGGACAGGATGGTGATCAGGATGGACGGCATGTAGGTCTGCAGGATGAAGTAGCCGATGTTCCTCTTCAGCCTGAAGCTCAGGGACAGCCGAGGGTAGGCACCTGGCGGGAGGGGTCAGAGGTCAGAGGTCAGGGGGGGCGGGTTCAGAGGGGGGGCCGGATTAAAAAAACATTTCCGAGTGTGAAGGAATCATCCGGAGAAGCGGAGAAGGCAGGCAGGGACGCCTCATGTTTTTTGTTTGTTTCCATGGCAACCCCCCGGCAACCAAGCATGGGCTGGATGTGGTCGCCATGGCAACAGCAAGTATCCCTCTTCACCAGTGTGCATCGCCTCCCCACCCAACACACACACATTTTTTTCATCCATTATAAAAAACAAAACGCTAACATGTTGTTCTAAAGCTGGTCTGCTCGGCCCTGATTGGACGGTACGGTTGTCACGGCGACGGACGGCGGCTCCATCAGTTCCATCCTAGACGGCAACAGTCGGAGCGGCTGTTGGGGAAACGAACGGCAGACCGACATGATTCTTCCCCTGAATCTTATAGATGATGGCATTAGATTCAATCTAATCCATGGAGTGTCCAACATAAGGCCCATGGGCCAAAACCAGGCCGCGGGAGGCTCCAATTAGGGCCGCTAAGATTTCAAAAATTTTATTAAACACAGAGACATCAGTGAGAGTTAGCAAACTAGCAATAGTTTCAAAGCTATGCGTTCCATAACAATACCCATAATGTAACAGCGATGAAATACTATTAAAATAGGTTCATTTTGTTTTAGTCCATTTTTTGAATTTTGAAGAAATGTAGTTTTATGATGTTTGACACTCCCAATTTAATCCTTATTCACACGATATACAAGTTTTTTTTTAAATATATGTAAAGGCAGATTTTTTTTTCTTAAGATACTTTTACTTTGAAATGGGTTAACAAATCTGCCTGTAGGAGTAAAAACTGGAGCGTTTCAGAGAACTTCTCTTAAATCAAGTCTATCTTGATGAAATATAATTTTTAAGTGAATTTATCTTAAATCCAGTAAAATGAGACTGTTTCACTGAGAACAAGTTTAAAAAAAACTGCTCAGATTTGGATTTTTTGCAGTGGATTCATCATTAATAGTCCTAAATCAGAAATAATCTCCAAACTCTGGGATGTTTTACAACTATTAATATCATATCTAAGTGAATAAAGCCAAAGTCACTTGAAAAGTTTCACCTCTACGCCGATGACACCTTCATCTATGCATAGTTTCTATCTGGACTGCAAAAGATCAAAATCTGAGCCAGTTTTTGAAACTTGTTTTGAGTGAAAATGTCTCATTTTACTGGATTTAAGATAAATTCTCTTAAAAGTTACATTTCATCAAGATAGAAAGACTTGATTTAAGAGAAGTTCTCTGAAATCGACAGTTTTCACTTCTTCTGTTGGTGGATTTTTTTTTTCAAATTAAGATGTTTTTACATTTGAAATAAGTTAAAAAAAAAATTCAAATTTCACTAGTTCTATTGAGATTTCTTTCCTTAAATTAAGATATCCTTTACTTTGAAATAATTTTTAAAAAATACAATTTTTACTTGTTCAATTGCAAGACTTTTTTTTTTACTTAAATTAAGATGCTTTTACTTTGAAATAGGTACAAAAATGTACAATTTTCACTTGTTCTATTGAGATTTCTTTCCTTAAATTACGATACCTTTTACTTTGAAATAAATAATAAAAAAAATACAATAATCACTTGTTCTGTTGGCAGATTTGTTAACTTAAATTAAAATACTTTTACTTTGAAATAAAAAAAAATACAATTTTCACTTGTTCTGTTCTTCTTCTAGCAGATTTTTCTTAAAGGTGCATTAAGGAGTTTGCACATTTCATGCGAAACAATGGCCCCTGCAGGCCTTGGGTGTAACTGCAGCTGAGTGAAACGCTGTTGGCGGCTTGCGTCCATGTACGTGCACGGAAGAGGGGAACTCCTTCCTCGCTCTTTTAGTAGTGCTCGAGTAAAATTTGAGTTTCTTTTGTTTCATTACATCACATCTGCTTAAATTCTCCCAGTGCTGGACCGGCACTGCAACTATTCAAGTGACAATTCAGCGCTGTTAGCGGTACTTGTTTACTTACTTACTTAATACGTCAGGGCACATTCTACACATCATTGAACATTCGTAACATATTTATGGTGGAAAATAAGTACTTTTAATGTTTTAAACTCCTTGATGCACCTTTAAATTAAGATACTTTTACTTTGAAATATGTAAGAAAATCTACCAATAGAAGAAGTGAAAACTGTGAACTTCTCTTAAATCAAGTCTTTCTATCTTCCTGAAATATAATTTTTCAGTGAATTTATCTTAAATCAAGTAAAATGAGACATTTTCACTCAAAGCAAGTTGAAAAAACTTGCTCAGATTTTAAATTTTTTTGCAGTGAAACCCTTGATATCTTGGAACCCAAATGGAAGTAAAAAGACGTCTTCTGATGTTTTCGCCGGTTGTTGATCGTTTCGACGTCATTCCCGATCGGAATCCGGCGTTGAATTTTCCTACAGAGAATAATGCATGGATCTGCTGTGTATTAATGAACTCCTTAATTAAAAATTAAATCTTTCAGGGCTGTTTTTTTTCTTCTTTTTTTCAAAAAGCTATTAATGAGGGATGTTTTCCAAAACACACAAACTTAAAGGAGCGTTCCAGGCACGTGTTCCAGCTTCCAGCAGAAGCATGAAATATGGATGCTGGTGAATATTTAACGGTGTTGTTACTGTGATGGCGTGAACAATGGAGGGTGAAGCTAGCTGTAGCGCTAATGAATGTAAATATGCTTGAAATGCCGCGGGGGACGGATCAATACCGCTGTTTTAAAGTACAAGTACCAATTGAATTCATACTTTATACACAAACCATATGTGGTGGCGATGCTAACCTACCTATGCTAACCTGTAGCGTCTCTCTACAAGCTCCAGCTCACTGTGAATGTGGGAAAAAGTAATGTTTAGGTCGTGTTTAGCATGTAGCATCTCTAGTGTATTCGCCCTGGAACTCTTTAGCATGTAGCATCTCTAATGTATTAGCCCTGGAACTCTTTAGCATGTAGCATCGCTAATGTATTAGCCCTGGAACGCTTTGGCATGTAGCATCTCCAGTGTGTGAGCCTTTTAGCATGTAGCATCTCTAGTGTGTGAGCCCTTTAGCATGTAGCATCTCTAGTGTGTGAGCCCTTCAGCATGTAGCTTCTCTAGTTTATGAGCCCTGAAGCTCTTTGGCATGTAGCATCTAATTAAAGCTGTGTGCTTCATTCTGCATATGATTCCCTGAATCCCAGGCTAGGATTTTATTTATTATTATTTTTTATATATATATATTTAGAGGGCAGTAATTGGCATCCAGCCACATCTTTAACAAGTGCGAGTCTTTGATGCTCCTCTGTCATCCTGCCAAACGGCGCCGGACTCTAAACTTTAATGGCCGCCGTCCTCCGGGGAGGCAACGGCTCGGCTGTGATCAAGAAGAGAGGAATGAGAGAGAAACTCTGAGGCTTCACAGAGGAAACAGAAATTAAATAAATAAATAAATAAATAAATAAATAGACAATAGAGCGGTTTATACCGAGTGTCCTTTTCAAAACTGTCCCCCGATGAGCACAATTTTAGTGAGAAGTTCTATCAGGAAATGTCACACAAGCTTAAAAGGCTCTGAGAGGATTATATGGCTGTGGCTTAGGGAGCGTCAATAAAGTTCTGTACCTCCGGGTTAATTTAGGGAGCGTCAATAAAGTTCTGTACCTCCGGATTAATTTAGGGAGTGTCAATAAAGTTCTGTACCTCCGGGTTAATTTAGGGAGTGTCAATAAAGTTCTGTACCTCCGGGTTAATTTAGGGAGCGTCAATAAAGTTCTGTACCTCCGGGTTAATTTAGGGAGCGTCAATAAAGTTCTGTACCTCCGGGTTAATTTAGGGAGCGTCAATAAAGATCTGTACCTCCGGGTTAATTTAGGGAGCGCCAATAAAGTTCTGTACCTCCGGGTTATTTCAGGGAGCGTCAATAAAGTTCTTTACCACCGGGTTAATTTAGGGAGCGTCAAAAAAGTTCTGTACCTCCGGGTTAATTTAGGGAGTGTCAATAAAGTTCTGTACCTCCGGATTAATTTAGGGAGCGTCAATAAAGTTCTTTACCTCCGGGTTAATTTAGGGAGTGTCAATAAAGTTCTGTACCTCCGGGTTAATTTAGGGAGCGTCAATAAAGTTCTGTACCTCCGGGTTAATTTAGGGAGCGTCAATAAAGATCTGTACCTCCGGGTTAATTTAGGGAGCGCCAATAAAGTTCTGTACCTCCGGGTTAATTTAGGGAGCGTCAATAAAGTTCTGTATGTCCGGGTTGACCTGAATTCAAAGTATACACTGCAAAAAATCCAAATCTGAGCAAGTTTTTTTAAAACCTGTTTTGAGTGAAAATGTCTCATTTTATTTGATTTAAGCTAAATTCACTTAAAATTCATATTTCATCAAAATAGAGAGACTTGATTTAAGAGAAGTTCTCTGAAATCCAAACAGTTTTACCTTCTTCTATGGGTTGATTTTTTTTCCTTAAATTAAGATACTTTTACTTTGAAATAAGTAAAAAAAAAAAAAAAAAAAATTTCACCTGTACTATTGGCAAGTTTTTTTTACACCAAAATTAAGGTACTTTTACTTTGAAATAAGAAAAATAAATCTACAATTGTCACTTGTTCTATTGGCAGACTTTTTTTTTATTAGATTAAGGTGCTTTTACTTTGAAATAAGTAAAAAAAAATCTACATTTTTAGCTTGTTCTATTGCCAGATTTTTTTTCTTAAAGTAAGACACATTTACTTTGAAATAAGTAAAAAAAGAATTACAGTTTTCACTTGTTCTATTGGCAGTTTTTTTTTTTTTTTATCTTCAATTGAGATACTTTTACTTTCAAATATGGGAGAAAATCTATAAGTTTCATGTGTTCTGTTGGCAGACTTTTTGTCTTAGAGATCCTTTTACTTTCAAATAAGTAAAACAGATTAAAGAAAAATTCACTTCTATTGGCAGATTTTTTTCATATTTAGATTTTTTGTAATGTGACGCTTGATACCAACAATATCACCTGGAAAGTAGCATCCACTTGTCACACGCACACACACACACACACATGCGCACTCTCACCTGTGGAGAACACCACGTTCCGGGACACCAGCTTGTAGTCGACGATGGAGAACTGCGGCAGCTCGATGCGCGTCACGCCCGTCACGGCCGCCTCGCCGCCCTTCCAGTAGAACTCGATGTCGTCCGTGGTGTAGCCATCTGCACACACACACACGCACACACACACCGAGGTGTCACCATCTGTCTAACCATCAGAGATATGCAGCGTTGCCGCTCGTCCAGCTGGGCCATCGTTTGGAGGGATGATGGGAATAAAGGCATCGTTTGAAGTCGATTCCAAGAACCAGACGCTGCTTTGATAGATATATAGATCTAGAATCATCCAAAACAGGCTCCTTTTCTCTTTATATAAATACATAGATCTAGAATCATCCAAAACAGGCTCCTTTTCTCTTTATATACATATGCAGACCTAGAATCAGCCAAATAGACTCCTTTTCTCTATATATAGATATATAGATCCAGAATCATCCAAAACAGGCTACTTTTATATATATATATATATGTATATATATATATATATATATGTGTATATACATATATATGTATGTATGTGTGTGTGTATATATATATATATATATATATATATATATATATATATATATATATATATATATATATATATATATCTTAAAATAGTTTCTGAGACATTGGCTCCAGATCAGATCTACCTGTTCACCTCCCTCGTTAATCCTCATCCCCTGCTCTCCATCCTCGCCTGTTCGCCGGCGTTAGCGCCAGATTATCGGGCGGCGACACAAACAAGCGGCGCTGACATTTAGACAATCTGCTTTAGCCACTTTTCATACACTGCAAAAAATCACAATCTGAGCAAGTTTTTAAAACTTGTTCTGAGCGGAAATGTCTCGTTTTACTGGATTTAAGTTAAATCACTTAAATATTACGTTTCATCAAAATAAGACTTGATTTAAGAGAAGTTCTGAAATCAAGACAGTTTTACCTTCTATTGGTGGATCTTTTTCTTAACCTAGGATGCTTTTACTTTGGAATAAGTATAAAAAATCAGCAATTTCCACTTGTTGTATTCGTAGAATTTTTTTTTTCTTAAAAGAAAATGCTTTAAAAAAAAAGTGAATGATTCCACAATTTTCACTTGGTCTCGTTTTTAAATTAAGATACTTTTACTTTGAAAGAAGGAAAAAAAATCTACAATTTTCACTTGTTCTATTGGCAAAGGTTTTTTTTTTGTTAGCGATACTTTTACTTTGAAATAAGTAAAAAAAAAAACAGTTAAAAAAACAAGTTAAAATTTTAGATTTTTTCCCCCTTATTTCAAAGTAAAAGAATCTTAATTTAAGAAAAAAAATATGCCAATAGAAGTGAAAATCATCTTGATTTCAGCGAATTTATCTTAAATGAAGTCTTTGTATCTTTCTGAAATATAATATTTAAGTGAATTCATCTTAAATCAAGTAAAATGAAACATTTTCACTCCAAACAAGTTTAGAAAAACTTGCCCAGATTTAGATTTTTTTTTTTTTTTTTTTTTTTTTTTACAGTGGTGTCTCTCAGTAGCATTTTAGCATCACAGAATTAGATATTTTGTTTCTGGCTGAAGATTCCTCTGTTTTCATTCCCTCCTACTCGCCGGTCCTGTTGTTGAAACAGTGTTGTTTTCCACGAGAAAAGAAAAAAAAAAAGAAAAAAAGAAAAGAAACAGCTCCAGTAGCTTATGTGCTACAGAGCAGCAGACAGTGGCAGCTAGCGAGCAGCTGGTTAGCATAGCGCCGATCTTTTAGCATCTTTGATTTACTATTTTTTTGAAAACCCCCACAGTATTCTACTATAACAGTTCTCCAAGATTAAGATGCTTTTACTTTGAAATAAGTTAAAAAAGCTACAATTTTTACTCCTATTGGCATATTTTTTTTCCCGTAAATTAAAGGTGCTGTAGGCAGGATTTTGCTAGTCAGTTCTAATTTTTCTGTGTTTTCTTTGGATTAAATGTTAGAGTATCCATTGATAATCCTTTAGGAGTGTAGCATAATTGCACTACCACGAGGGCGCAGCGTTTCCATCTGTCTCTGTTCTGAGCTGAAAAGGAATCTCCACAGCTCCAGGTATCTTTGACCAATCAGAAGAGCCCATGAGGCTCTAATCGTGATTGGTCGAGGCGTGTTCGTTGCACGTTCTTGTGGGAGGGGCTTAACTTGCGTAAGGGCGTGATGTCAGAGAAAACAGGACAGGATTGGCTGTGCTGGGTTTCAAATGGCCATCTTAGATGGGTCAAATCGCCATCTTGCTTAGGTAACCCTAAGCAAGATGGCAGAGATGCGGAATCCTGCCGACAGCACCTTTAAAGTTTTTTTTTTATTATTTTGAAATAAGTAAAAAAAATCTCAAATTTTCAGTTGTTCTATTAGCTGATTTTTTTGTAAATTAAGATGCTTTTACTCTGAATTAAGTAAGAAAAATCTACAATTTTCATTTGTTCTATTGGTAGACTTTTTTTCTTGAATAAACATACTTTTACTTTGACATAATTAAAAAAATAAAATCTAACTTTTTGCATTGTAATTGTTGTTTTCATTCACTCCTACTCAAAAATTTAGACTCAAAACTTTCTTCCACGATCGTCTGGATCCCCACAAATTTATCATTGATTTATTTTTAGTTGCATTTCCCTCAGGTTGTTGTTCATATAGTGGAATTTGAAGAAAAAAAAGAAAAAAAAGAAAGTCCCTGCTGGCATCATCTTGGATGTCAGCCAGGACTGTTTTTATTTTTAGCCTTGCTTTCTCTGACGGACGGTTGATTTATGAATGGGCCGGTCCGGCGTCGGGGGAGTTTCGTCCTTTTCGGATGATCGCGGCTCGGATTTCTCCGAGATTGATTCCCTCCCAGCCTCGTGTGGATTTCTAGATCTACTCACAGCTCTCGATCTCCAGGGTGCAGTTCTGCTCATCCAGCGGATACCGCCGGAGGTCCATCATGCACGCCGCCGTCGTGGTTATCCTAGAAGAAGAAGAAGAAGAAGAAGAAGAAGAAGAAGAAGAAGAAGAAGAAGAAGAAGAAGAAGAAGAAGAAGAAGGTTTTACGACAAGTTCTCTGAAATCAAGACAATTTTCACTTCTTCTATTGGCAGATTTGTTTACCTTATTTCAAAATAAAAGCATCTTCATTTAAGAAGAAAAAAATCTGCCAACAGAACAAGTGATTCGTTTTTACTTATTTCAAAATAAAAGCATTTTCATTTAAGAAAAAAGAAATATGTCAATAGAACAAGTGAAAAATTATAGGGTTTTTTTCGTACTTATTTCAAAATAAAAGCATCTTCATTAAGAAAAAAGCAATCTCCAATAGAAGAATGTAAAACTGTCTTGATTTCTGAGAACTTCTCTGAAACCAAGTCTTTCTATCTTGATGAAATATGAACTTTAAGTGAATCTATCTTAAATCCAGTAAAATGAGACACTTTCACTCAAAACAAGTTTAAAAACCTTGCTCAGATTTTGAATTTTTGCAGTGTACAGGACGTTGTTTATTCATCCAGTACAGGTGCATTATGGGACATTGTTTTTTCATCCCAGTACAGTACAAGTGCGTTATGAAACATTGTTTTTACATTCAGTACAGGTGCATTATGGGGCTTTTTTTTTTTACATCCCTGTACAATACAGGTGCATTATGGGACATTGTTTTTTCATCCAGTACAGGTGTATTATGGAACATTTAGGGTTGCAAAATTCCGGTAATTTTCAAAGTTGGAAACTTTCCATAGGAATTAACGCTTATATATGGGAATTAACAGGAATTAACAGGAATATATGGAAATAAAAGGGATTAAATAATAAACTTACAAAATTGAAGGTTGGCCCTTAACGGGGAACGTAAATATAGTCGAGCGTAGTCTTGTCTAAAACAACCAACAACAACCAGATTTATTTCAAGTACACTCCTCAATCCCATGCACGCAGCACACTGCTCACTGCAGGGTTATTGAGGCCACGCCCCCCCTACATGTACAGTGCATTCCTCCATCACATGCACAGGTGATTTCTCTGACACAGAGCCATCCTCAGCTGGACAGTGACACTGCAGAGGAGTCACTGGAGTCAGGTGTTGAGGAGGTGAACGTGGAGGATGCTGATGAGGCCTAGGAAGAGGCCATTGCCTGAAAGGTTTTGGCAAAACACGCAGAACATGCAGGAAACTAGGCTTGCGAAGCTCGAGGGGAGAGTCTTTTGTCTTACATGTTGAATAGGACTTTTTTTTGCGGGGGTGGGGTTCATTTTACTTTTCAGATGTCTGCTTATGACATAAAATATTTACATTTGTGTTTGGATATGATACAGTTTGTTTAAATGACCCCAATTTGCAGGTAATTCCCATAAAGTCCCAGAATTCCCATGGAAAGTTTCTAATTTGGAATTTTTCCTAAATTCCCCAGCTCAACTTCCCATGGAAAGTTTCTGGAAATGTACCATAAATTTACCGGGAATTTTCCGCCCCTGTGCAACACTGGGGACTTTGTTTTTTCATCCAGCACAGGTGCATTATGGGACATTGCCTTTTTTAGGTGCATTATGAGGAATAACTTCTCTTAAATCGAGTCTTTCTATCTTGATGAAATTTAATATATAAGTGAATTTATCTTAAATCGAGTAAAATAAGACATTTTCACTCCAAGTCAAATTGAAATACTTCCTCACAATTGGAATTTTTACAGTGTATTTGAGTCAAAATTTCTCGTTCCAGGTAAAAAAAAAAAAAAAAAAAATCTAAATCTTATGCAACATTCGTCCGATTCCTCTGCTCAAACCGAGCAAACACAGGTTGAAACAAAAACCTGCCGCCCACTCAGAAGCACCCGCGAGCGCTGAGCGGGCGTTTTATTTATGTATTTATTTTGACCACACACCTGAGGCCGTAGAGCACGGTCCCGTCCGGGTGCAGGCGGATCATGCGGTTTTTCACCGTCACGCCGTGCACGAAGGACTTCTTGTCGTTGAGGAAGTAGGTGTCGGGCACCCACAGCTGGTCGGCCACCCGGTTGTCCAGGGTCAGGTTGAGGGGGATGCCCACGTAGGCCAGCCGCTTGTCCCGCCAGTACTGCTGGAAGTACATGGTCAGCGTGTAGTCCTGCACACACACACACACACACAAACGCACACACGTTAGACTTAAAAAAAAAAAAAAAAAAAACGCTTCGAAATGCTCCCCACTGTTCATGTCCCTGAGGAACGAGCCAACTGGTTCAGCCAAATTCTCTCAAGTGCAAATTACGCTGCAAAAAAAGCAAAATCTGAGCAAGTTTTTAAAAATTTGTTCTGAGTGAAAATTTCTCATATTACTAGATTTAATATAAATTCAATTAAATATTATATTTCAGCAAAATAAAAGACTTGATGGAACAAAAGTTCTCTGAAATCAAGGCAATTTTCGATTGTTCTATTGGTGGATTTTTTGTACTTATTTCAAAGTAAAAGTATGTTAATTCGAGAAAAATCTGTCAATAGAACAAATGAAAATTGCTGATTTTTTTGTACTTAATTCAAAGTAAAAGCATCTTAATTTAGAAAAAAAATATCTGCTAATAGAACAAGTTAAAATTGTAGATTTTTTGAACTTATTTCAAAATAAAAGCGTCTTAAAGGTATAATGGACGATGTTTTAGCCAATGAATGGCGTGATGCGAGTGTCAGCTACTGGTCCTCCGACATGTCAATCACGCTGACGAAATGCTTGCGTCACGCCGTCAAGCGCGCTCGTAGGAGCAGCAGAGCAGGTAGGATGGTCTGGCACATGCGCGTTTTCAAAAAGTAACAGACGTTTGGCTTAGACTTTTTCGAGAAAATCGTCCATTATACCTTTAAGGAAAATTCTGCCAAAAGAGCAGGTGAAAAGTGTAGATTTTTTTTTTTTTTTACTTATTGCAAAATGAAAGAACTTTAACTTACGAGAAAAAAAAAATCTGCCAATAGGAGTTAAAATTGTTGCTTTTTATAACAAATTTCAAACTAAAATCATCTTAATTTTGGAGAAAAAAAATCTACCAAAAGAAAAATTTAAAATTGCAGGGTTTTTTTTAATCATTTCAAAGTAGGGCTGTCACGATATCAAATTTTCTCTTCACGATTGTCAAGGGCAAAAAATATCACGATAATGATATTATCACGATATCAGCAAAAATGTAACTAATAATGGTACAAACATTCAGATTCATCTTTAATTTTATTTTTGTTTGTTTTCTCTCTTTTCCCAGATGAATAACATTCAGAATACCTGTCAAATGAGGTGTTGAAACAATGTGAGAACAGTAACTGTACAACTGCATACCAAAAGTGTAGTTACACTCAACTAATTAAAATCTGATGAACTGATTAACAGAGGATCCACAGCAGAGGCGTCATTTACGTAGGGTTGGTGGGTTGTGAAAACCCTCGGGCCCTGTTGGGGTGAAATCCTGTCCCACCACCACACTGCCGAGGATTGTTGTTTGTTTGTTTGTTTAAATCCGAGGCGGAATGAGCAGCAGCTGCTTCTCTCCAGCCAGAGGCGCCGCTACTGGCTAGGGCCCCGAGCTGAAGGGGGCCCAGAGGGACGGCTGACATCGGTCAATTTCAATGACAAATTTAAGGCGCTACACGAGACGCTGCAACGACAACGTGTCGAAAATCCCCCGCATGGGGCCCTTTTCCGAGTACTCACCGGTTAGTTGCTAGAAGGGGGCCGGCGGAGAAGACGGCGGATATCAGCGACACAACTTGAAACTCCCCCCCCGGACACATTACAATGACACGCCTGGAACCTACCTAACGGGGCCCCACTGCTACCCAGCTTGCATCAACGTGCAGTCAGTGTTGCTAAACACACTTTTTTCGGGTTAGGATAGAGCGTCTCGCTGTCGTTGTCGGCCACCGCCGACATGTTTAGTTCACTCGTGACGCTCGCTAACTGGGAGCCGCGCTAGCTAGGAGCCGTGCCGCTCCTGCTGCTCTGCTGTGTTTACATGGGAGGGGAGGGGGAGAGGTGGGGCGCTGCAGGAGGGAGACGAAGCAGGGCGGAAGAACAGGAGCGGATTTTGAAAATACACTTCAACACGTTTCAAGTGGCACGAGATCCTCTATGCGATATTATCATGTGCGCATTTTGAACACGATATTAAAATGTTATTTTTTAAGACCACGATTATCGTCAATACCGGTATACCACGACAGCCCGATTTCAAAGTAAAAGTATCTTAATTTTAGAAAAAAAAATCCTCAAGTAGAAGGGAAAACTGTCTTGATTCCAGAGAACGTCTCTTAAATCAAGTCTTTCTATCTTTATGAAATATAATTTTTAAGTGAATTTATCTTAAATCTAGTAAAATGAGTCATTTTCACTCAAACTCAGATTTTTATTTTTTTTTTGTCGTGTATCCGTCATATTAATTCTCAGAAATCTTAAATCTCCAAACTCAGGGATGATTTAAAACTATTCCATGCAGCATCATATCGTAGTAAGTAATGCCGATGATACTCAAAAAGTTTCACCTCTACGCCGATGACGCCTTCATCTGTACATAGTTTCTCTCTACACTGCAAAAAATAAAACCAAGTTTTTTAAACTTGTTGTCAAAAACCAGATTTCGAAATTTTTTTGTGGTTTATATATATATACATATATATATATATATATATTTATACACACACACACACACACACACACACACATATATATATATATATATATATATATATATATATATATATATATATATATATTTTTTTTTTTTTTTTTTTTTTTTTTTTTTTTTCATTTTCTGTTTGCTTCCACTGATGCTATTGTAACACTGTAATTTTCCAGTTTGGGATTAATTTGGGAGTACAGCTCTACTCTATACTGCAAAAAATCCAAATCTGTGCAGATTTTTTAAACTTGTTTTGAGTGAAAATGTCTCATTTTACTTGATTTAAGATAAATTCACTTAGACTTAAGTCTTGCTATCTGGATGAAATGTAATATTTAGGTAAATTATAATTATTTAATATCATAATAATTAATATTAATTAAATTATTAATATTATATATATAACATATAATTAAATTTATCTTAAAGTTTGAAAAACTTGCTGAGATTTAGATTTTTTTGCAGTGCTTTCAGTATCCCATACAGTGATGGTTCCATTGTACCAGAACGTGTGGGAAGGCTGAGTCACGGAGCTCAAGGAGGGAAAAAAAAGAGAATATTTCAGCTGATATCGGACTAATTTCCTTCCCCTGATGGAGGATTCCCAGCGTGATTCACAAAGCCTGAAAGCTTTTTAAACATATGCTGCCTTTCATTTCATTTAAATGGACTGCCACTCAAAACCCAGTGAATTATAGCTCTGTTCCGTGTGTTTGTGTTTTGTGATTTTCACTTGTTCCATTGGCAGATTTTTTTTACATTTCAAAGTAAAAGTATACTAATAGAAGAAAAAAATTTTACCAATAGAACAAGATAAAATTGTCTTTCCATCTAGATGAAATGTAACTTTTAAGTGAATTTATCGTAAATCAAGTAAAATGAGACATTTTCACTCAAAACAAGTTGAAGAAACTTGCTCTCATTTTGATTTTTTTGCAGTGTATGTTTAAAAAAATGCTCAAAAATTGACCCAAAACTGTAAAATAATCATTTATAGATGTTTTATGAGCACATTTCATCTTTATTTGTGTATGTAGCTTCAAAATCCGGAGAAATAATTCTACTTCCTATTTTGGCGTGTCATTTCCGGTTTTGCCAAGCTACTTCTGGTTTCCATTGTGCATGCGGAGCCCCGTGGCAGCAGTGTTAATCTGTCGCCATCCACTTTAAATATTGCACAAAGAAATACCATCAGTGTGTAAATGTATTGATATATGTCTTAACTATTATACTTTTGTGTTATTTTTTTAAAATGTGAAGTTTATCTGTAGAACCTACGCACTTTATTTTACGTTGAATATCCGAGTGTTTTGTAGCTTTAACCACCTGGAGAAAAAAAAATGAAAGCATGAAAACGTCCCAGTGGGCCCGAGCTTTAAAAAAAAAAAAAAAACACTTTATTACGCCATCCTCTGGAGGTCAAGTGCAGTTTTCCAATCCAATGGGTATTTTCCCATTAGCCAAATGCAATTACTATCAAAGTGACTAATCTCAAAAGGCGCCTCGCCTTGGAGCGTTTCTCTGGTCGTGTGAAACCGGTCAGAGCTGGTCCAGCTTGTTGTTCAAGTGGGATTTAGTAACTTTTAAAGGAGAATATCTGGCATGAAGTGGAATGATGAATTAATGAGCTTTAAGACATAAACTTACTGACACAGGGAGGTTTCAGTGGAGGAACTTCACCTCATGGTTAGTCTCATGGTGACTAACATTAGCCGTGGTTTCTCACATTAGGTTAACGTCATGGTGGCCAACATTAGGTTAGTCTCATTGTGGCTAACATTAGGTTCACCTCATGGCGGCTAACATTAGCCATAGTGGCTAACACTGTAAAATAGCTCAAGCATGTATAGAAGATGATTGAATGGGTGTATCCTGTCAATCAACCAATGTTAACAATTGGTGCAAACACTCCAAGGGACTGCACCTGATCAAAAACCAATGTTGAAGATGAATCGATGGGTGTTCCCAGTGAATTTTCTTATAATTAGTGATTTTTACTTACAATTTCTGCTTATTAGTAGCTCTACTATATTTAAACTGAACCATACAATAGCATCTGAACAAATCAAGCTATGCTAATAATTGGCAATAATGAATAGCTTAAAAATACTGAAATATTCATAATTTCAAAAAGAAGAAAATACATACAAAACTACTCAAAAAGAGATAAAATGCTTAAAACTGTTAAAATTTGAAAACTGACAACAAAAAGGCTTGAAAAGACAAACAGAACTGTCAAAATCTGGTAGAAAACAAGGACATCGAAAGATCCAGTATTTTCATGTGCATCAAAACTATTGGGTGG
The DNA here is from genome assembly GCF_902148845.1 of Salarias fasciatus. Taxonomy (NCBI): domain Eukaryota; kingdom Metazoa; phylum Chordata; class Actinopteri; order Blenniiformes; family Blenniidae; genus Salarias; species Salarias fasciatus. Next base: position 5,679,128 of record NW_021941230.1, on the reverse strand, counting down.
AGAGAAGCACTTGACCAATTTTCTAAGATCGTATCTTAGATAAAGCAGACGTACAACAAGAACCAATATTGGAAAATAGGTAGTAATGTCTGAATTCACCAGTATATTGGATTTTGAATCATTAACCACGTCTTCCTGCTTCGCCAAATGTGTCCAGATTGGAAAAAACAAGCTTCACCATCTGGAAGTAAACATTAGCAAGATGTACTTAAAGCCGAGCCGCAAGGAAACCGATACCCATGCTAGAGAGAGAGAGAGAGAGAGAGAGAGAGGGAGAGACGCATATTTGGGACGGTTTTGTTTCGTCTTAATTCGTCCAGAGCAGAGAAACGGCGGCGGCGATAGAGGACGAGAGCCCCTCCCATCCTTTCCCTCCACATCGCATAATCCCCTTACCCCAGTCTCCCCCCTCTATTTCTGTACCTCTCTCGCTCTCTCTCTCTCTCTCTCTCTTTCTCTCTCTCTCTGCCCGCTGTGGTGCTGCATTGAAACCAGCTGGCGCCCGTTCAGGCACACACGGCCGTATGGCGCGGCAGTTTTTTACCAAAAAAAAAACACGCACGGCTTTCCAAAAAACGTTCACGTGCGACGGAGCTAGTTGCATAAGCTACGTAGCTTGAAAGACTGTGTTACTAATGCTTACAAAACACTCGGGGTTTTGCATTTTCATGAAGGGAGGGGTGGCAAAAACACAACAACAACAACAACAATAACAAAAGCAACATAAAATTATGCAAATTAAAGCAATTGAGAAAATTCTTCTCATTCTTTCCCTCCGTTGATGCTCTGGCGAATCTGTTTTCCAGGTTTTTTTGGTGAGAAAGCACAGGGAGGGTCTTAGTCAGCACAGGATCCAGATTGGTCACGCAGCACGCCGGGGAAAAGGCTGGCTGGCACGCCGCCACCGAACGTATAGCGGCGGGAAACGAGGGCTCTACGATTACCCTGCAGCACCCCCACCCCCACCCCCCCAGACACTGGCAAACTGTGGTAATGGCACATTATATGGGGGGGTTGGGGCTAGTAAAAACGTCTGGTATTAGCATGGCATCGTCTCCCAGCGAAAATCGGCTCCTCTACCCTGTTTGAACTTGAATTTTTCAAGCAGAAGTACATGAAGGCAGCCTTGGATTCAGTTTTTTAAAATAGATAACAAACAGAATATGGGAGGTAGCTGGGGAACCCAGAGGAAACCCCACGTACATACAGGGAGAACATGCAAACTCCTCACAGCCCCGGCCTGTACTGGAACCCAGGACCTTCTAGCTATTGGGCAAGAGCATTCACCACTGAACTAACCAATGTAATTTTAATGATTACATATAATTTTAATGATTTTTCCCTCTTTTTTGTTCCAGAATTGTAAAGTTTAATTTTACAGCTTATTTTCTTAAATAACTAAAAAATATTTGTGAAATTACAATATTTCTACTAATTTGTATGTAATTTTAAGTCATTTTTCCCTTTTTTTAAAGTTGTAAAGTTGAGTTTTACAGTTTACTCCTTTACATAACAGAAAAAAATATTTGTGAAATTACGATACACTTGTTTACGTTTTTTAACAATAAATATCCACATTTCCAATTGGGTTTCTTTGTAAAAGAACAGAAATATTGGGGTTTTTTCACAGTTACAGGATTTCTTGTTATCTTACATTTGATGTGTAAAATCAGTGTATTTTTGTGAATTAATTAACATTTTGAAAGTACAGAAAAAATTGTAGAATAAACAGTAAAATACTGTTATATTACTACTGTGTTTTTACAGTGTATATGTGTTGAATAATAATAGCATTATCGGCAGATACATCAGTCAATACAGTTATATAACGGACATAAAGTTCAGAGAGAAGATCTTTCTGAGAAGGCTTCAGCTGAATAAAAAGATAACCGAGAGCCTGACGGAAATTCCCCATTAGTTCGACTCGCAAATATCTAATGGAGGAAATCCGATACGTCCTGCTCTGGTTAAGTGGACGTGGAAGGAAGGCGGTCGTCTGTTGGCCGGTTCAGAAGAGATCTCTGATTTCTTAAAGATAAAACAATGACTTTTCTAGAAGGAAACATCCAGCAGGACTCATTTTGGGATATGGAGGACCGATTTACTGACAAAGAACAACAGTTCCCCAGTACCTTGATCATCATCATGGATGCTTTGAAACTACCCAACAAAACAAAAATTGACGCTACTCAGTTCTGATTTCTTGTCTTAATCGGGTTTTCTTTGACTTCTGTCCATCGACTTTCCCCAAGACTAACTATCTGAACACCTGGAAGTCCAATTCTGAACTTTCTTCAAGATCGGAAGACCAAATTTTGACAACCCTTCGATCAAAGCGCGTCCTAGATCCAACGTCGAGACCCTCCTGATCGGTACCTTTAAGCATCTTTTTGACATCCCAACAGAAATAATGGACGTACCTTTAAACCTGTCATGAGGTTTTGGTATCTGAGGGAACATCATATCCATGCAAATGAGTTTGTCAAATTGAGGTACGTGCCATCTGTCTTTGTCTTGATCAGGTTTTCTTTGACTTTAACAGATCGACTTTTCCCAAAGACTAACAATCTGAACGCCCGAACGTCCAGTTCTGAAGTTTATTAAAGATCGGCTGATCTGATTTTGACAGATCGGACAGTGTCCTAGACCCAACGTCGAGACCCTCCTGATCGCGTAGCTTGCAGCATCTTGTTGACGCCCCAACAGAATGATTGAATGTATCTCTCAAGTTAAAATTAAACGGAGGTACAGCGTGTCATGAGGTTTTGGTATCCGAGAAAACGTCATATCCAAGCAAGTTACTTTCGTGCACTTGAGATGCACGTCGCCTGTCCCTTAATCAGGTTTTCTTTGACTTGTACAAATCCAATTTTCCCCAAGACGATCCAAGACTAACAATCTGAACACCTGAACGTCCATCTCTGAACTTTCTTCAGGATCGGAAGATCAAATTTTGACAACCCTTCGATCGAAGAGCGTCCTAGATCCAACGTCAAGACCCTCCTGATTGCGTAGCTTGCAGCATCTTGTTGACGCCCCAACAGACAGAATGAACGTACCTCTCAAGCTAAAATCAGACGGAGGTACGTTTGTCTTGAGGTTTTGGAATCTGAGGGAACGTTGTATCCAAGCAAATTAGTCTCACACAAAGTGAGAAATGCGTCATCTGTCCTTGTCTTGATTGGGTTTTTCTTTGATTCCAATCAACTGTTGCCCAAAAGGAGCCAACAATAAAAATCTGAATGTCCACTTCTGAACTTTCTTAGAGATCGGTGGATCTAATTTTGACATCCTCTTGATCAAAAAGCCTCACGACTCTCCTGATCGGGTACTTTCTAACGTATTATCGCCTCAACAGAAAGAAAGAACGTACCTCTAAACCTGTCATAAGGTTTTGGTATCTGAAGGAATGTCGTATCCAAGGAAATTAATTTGTCAAATTGAGAAACGTGCCATCTGTCCTGGTCTTAATTGGGTTTTCTTTGACTTCTGCAAATCGACTTTTCCCCAAGACTAACGATATGAATGCCTGAACGTCCAATTCTGAACTTTATTAGAAATCGACAGATCTGACAATGTCCGAGACCCAATATCAAGACCCTCCTGATCGCGTAGCTTCCAGATTTTTAAACTTATTTCAAAGTAAAAGTATCTTAATTTAGGCAAAACAATCTGCCAATACAAGTGAAAACTGTCTTGATTTCAGAGGACTTCTCTTTAATTAAGTCTTTCTATCTTGATGAAATATAATTTCTATGTGAATTTATCTTAAATCAAGTAAAATGAGACATTTTCACTGAAAACAAGTTCAAAAAACTTGGTCAGATTTTTAATTTCTGATCTAAGAGCGTCCTAGACCCAACGTGGAGACCCTTCAGATCGGGCACCTTGTTGATGCCCCAACAGAAAGAATGAATGTACCTCTAAACGTGTCATGAGGTTTAGGTATCTGAGGGAATGTCTATTAGTCTCACACAAATTGAGACACTTGTCATCTGTCCTTGGAGCAGAATCCATATGGCGGAGTCAACCAGGCCGCCAGATTGCAGATGAATACCTTTTGCGAAGAAATAAATCCTCGTCATTTGGGGCAAATTTATGACACATCGGGTGAAGAGCGTCGTCCGTCACCGCCCTGTTAAAGCAGTCTATACGGATCGATCTCGGAATTAAATCAGCCGGTCCCCTCCCCCTTTCTCTCTCTCTCCCCTCCATTACCACTGAAACTCTACCTTGCCTCATTCCAGATGACTAATGTCTCTTTCACGCTGCCTTGCTCTGACCCTCATCGTATCGCTCTCGGGGTTTCAGCCTCCAGCAGGGGGCGGCGGCGGGTAACGCATCAATGATTCAGGTCCGGCGTGTTCAAACAGCGAGTCCTCATCAATGTTGCATGGCAACAATCAAAACGAATTCCAGATGAGGATGATTAGCATCACCTGGCCTGGAAGCGATATTCCAGGCTGAGCCTTGATTTTCTCTACTAGGACCACGGATTCTGAATTATTGAGGAGTCTCCCACAGCACAGCAACTCCCAGGGCGCTCAGCATCGTCGGGGTTGTTAGCATGTATTCCCAAGGCCAGGATGATGGCGCAACTTTTTGAAAATGGTTCAGGCGGTGCAACTTTTTGGAAGTAGTTCAGATGGTGAGATTTTTTTGAAAACATTCCGAATTTAAAAATGAAGGAAAATGCAATTTTGTGAACGCTGTTCCAATGGTGAAGCTTTTTGAAAATGGTTTTGATGGTGAAACTTTTTGAAAACACTCCAACTCCATGGAAATTACAGAAAATGCAACTTTTTGAAAATAGTTCTGATGATTTAGCTTTTTCAAAAACAATGCAACTCCATGACAATGTAGGTTAACACAGCGTTTTAGAACCAACTCCCATTGTGAAACTTTTTGAAAACACTCCAACTCCATGAAAACATAGGAAAATGCAACTTTTTTAGAACCAACACGTATTGTGAAACTTTATGAAAACATTGAAAAATGCAACTTTTTGAAAACGCTCCCACCCTGTCTCCATGGAAACGTGGGTAGCAAAAAAAAAAAAAAAAAAAAAATTCTCTGGATGACATCATCGCCCTGGAGCTATGACATCATCTTTCTCCTCTATGAGGAACCGGACTGTATTTTCTGTGGACATTCTGTTTCAGACATTCTGGCTCAGCTTGTGTAAAAAAAAAAAAAAAAAAAAGACACTGTGCCACGCAGCAGATGCAGTTTGTTGAAAAGTGGCACTCGAGGGCAGAGCAGCCAGCGATCAGGCGCCTGGAAGCAAAACACCGGCTGCCGCGGCACGAAACCCGCCCTCTGAAGAGCAAACATGTTTCGTCGTGTTTACTGTTTCCTCTGAGAGAAATGCAGCAAACAGAAATATGAAGTTTCTTGCCTTCAACTCGATCACTTTGACATTTTCTTTTATAATGTCATAATATATAATAATAATGTATGACATAATAATGTCATTTTTTCCACTTCCAAACTTTCCTCTCTCTACCTCTACCTCTCTCTACCCCACTCTCGCTACCTCTACCTCTCGACTTCTCTCTTACTGCTCTCTCTCTCTCTCTACCTTTCTCTCTGCCTATACCTCTCTACCTATATCTCTCTCTACCTCTACCTATCTATCTCTACCTCTTTCTCTCTACCTCCACCTCTACGTCTCTCTACCCCTCTCTTGCTACCTCTACATCTCAAGTTCTGTTTTACTGCTCTCTCTACCTTTCTCTCTGCCTCTACCACTCTACCTCTCTCTCTCTACCTCTACCTCTCTACCTCTATCTCTCACTACCTCTACCTCTCTCTCTCTCTACCTCTCTACCTCTATCTCTCACTACCTCTACCTCTCTCTCTCTCTACCTCTATCTCTCTCTCTCACTACCTCTCTCTATGTACCTCTACCTCTCTACTTTTCTCTACCTCTCTCTAGCTCTCTCTCTCTACCTCTCTCTCTACTTCTACCTCCCGCTGTCTACCTCTCTCTCTCTCTCTACCTCTACCTCCCGCTCTCTACTTCTCTCTCTACTTCCACCTCCCGCTCTCTACCTCTCTCTACCTCTGCCTATTTCTATCTACCACTCTCTACCTTTCTCTCTACCTCTACCTCTTTCTCTCTACCTCTTTCTACCTCTTTCTCTCTACCTCTCTCTCTACCTCCACATCTACCGCTCTCTCTACCTCTACTTCTCTCACTCTACCTATACCTCTCTTTCTACCTCTCTCTCTCTCTCTCTCTCCCCCCTCTCTCCCCCTCTCTCTCCCCCCCTCTCTCTCTCCCTCCTGAGGCTAATTACATTCCATCATCAGGAAGTCGGATGCTGGATAAAAGACATGTTGGTTTATTAAACCAGTAAAGATATGCTCTTCCTCTTCCTCTTCTTCTTCTCCTCTTTCTGCTGCGTAGCTGCAGACCTATATACTCCATCATTAGGGTGACATAGTTACGGCTTTGGCAGTATCGGATTGAAAAAAGAAAAAAAAACGAAAAAAAAAAAACAATCCAGATGCTTTAGAATCACCTGGGAAAAGAGCAGGGAGGATGAATCGAAGCCGGTTTGACATGTGGTGTTGCAAATAAATCTGAAAAAAAAAAACAAAAAAAAAAAAACAGGCAGAGGAACATTTGGAGAGATGGAGAGAGAGAGATCCTTTCACCTCTCCATAATGACAGTTTTTTTTTTCTCTCCCTCTCGTTCTCTCGGACGCCCACATGCAGCCGTGGGCGTCTGGATGACGAGCAGCCTGCTGCTGCGAGGGACGGACGGACGGATGGACGGACGGACGGACGGACGCTATAACCTGGATTCCTTTTCAGAACATTACTTTCATGAGGTGCAGTAAAAGAGAGAGAGAGAGAGAGAGAGAGGACCTTTATAGCTTCTAATCCCACCTGATCGTCCACAGCGGTGATGAAAACACACCCACGCTGTGGGTCTGAGACGTGCACGACGTGCACGCACACAAACAATAGACTTGGGATGCACTGGTGGCACTTTTTAAAAGTAGGAGTAGCAACCGCTAGCTTAAATGCTGACGCTGTTGACATGATTATGTAATGAAAGGTGTTTAATAAACACTGATTTATAGTCTGAATAATATAAAAACTGCCTCTGCACAGCCTCTCTTTAGCGTGTAGCATCTCTAGTGTGTGAGCCCTGAAACTCTTTAGCATGTAGCATCTCTAGTGTGTGAGCCCTGAAACTCTTTAGCATGTAGCATCTCTAGTGTATGAGCCCTGAAACTCTTTAGCATGTAGCATCTCTAGTGTGTGAGCCCTGAAACTATAGCATGTAGCATCTCTAGTGTGTGAGCCCTGAAACTCTTTAGCATGTAGCATCTCTAGTGTGTGAGCCCTGAAACTCTTTAGCATGTAGCATCTCTAGTGTATGAGCCCTGAAACTCTTTAGCATGTAGCATCTCTAGTGTGTGAGCCCTGAAACTATAGCATGTAGCATCTCTAGTGTGTGAGCCCTGAAACTCTTTAGCATGTAGCATCTCCAGTGTATGAGCCCTGAAACTCTTTAGCATGTAGCATCTCAAGTGTGTGAGCCTTAAAACCCTTTAGCATGTAGCATCTCTAGTGTGTGAGCCCTGAAACTCTTTAGCATGTAGCATCCCTAGTGTATTAGCCATGAAACTCTTTAGCATGTAGCATCTCTAGTGTATTAGCCCTGAAACGCTTTAGCATGTAGCATCTCTAGTGTATTAGCCCTGAAACTCTTTAGCATGTAGCATCTCTAGTGTGTGAGCCCTGAAACTATAGCATGTAGCATCTCTAGTGTGTGAGCCCTGAAACTCTTTAGCATGTAGCATCTCAAGTGTGTGAGCCTTAAAACCCTTTAGCATGTAGCATCTCTAGTGTGTGAGCCCTGAAACTCTTTAGCATGTAGCATCCCTAGTGTATTAGCCATGAAACTCTTTAGCATGTAGCATCTCTAGTGTATTAGCCCTGAAATGCTTTAGCATGTAGCATCCCTAGTGTATTAGCCATGAAACTCTTTAGCATGTAGCATCTCTAGTGTATTAGCCATGAAACTCTTTAGCATGTAGCATCTCTAGTGTATTAGCCCTGAAACTCTTTAGCGTGTAGCATCTCTAGTGTATGAACTCTTCAGCATGTAGCATAGTGTGTGAGCCTTTTAGCACGTAGCATCTCTAGCATCCAGCCACTTTCTTCGTCTGATCTCGCCCTGCCACGTGTTCGTCGCCCCCGGCAACCAGCCTCAGAGGTGATTAGCATGCCTTGCTCAGAGGCTCGGGCAGCAGCCGGTGCACCCTCCCCTCCAGGTGTTTCGGGGGTTTCTGGAGGAAAGGGAGCAGATGGCAGCTGTCTGGCCCCGCCCCCTTCCTCCTCACTCTCCTCACATCTTTTGATCTTTGATCTTTGATGCAGGAGGATCTTCCCGCTTGATGAACTTTAAACGGTGCAACTTTTAGAAAAAGGGTTCAGACTCAGTCCTGGTCTCAATATGACTCAATTCCATCTTTCTATTTTTGGGACCATTTCAGACAGATGACGACTTTCGCAAAGTTGCATGTCATGTTTTAACGTTCCCAGAGTGCATCAGTCAGGCCCTGTTTCCATGGTAGCATGAAAACAATCAGCTTTCTTTCCAAGACCAAGACCAGAGAAGACCAAGACCGGATAATCCCAAGACCAAGACCAAGATTAAAGAATCCCGAGACCAGGACCAGAGACTCTCAAGACTTATTCACTGTTTTTACTTTTACCGACCAATGTAACATCTTGAAGCCCTCTGAGGCAACTGTTGTTGTGATACTGGGCTATACAAAAATAAATTGATTGATTGATTGATTGATTGATTGAAGACCAAGACCAGATAATCCCAAGACTAGGACCAGAAAATCCCAAGAACAAGACCAGGACCAGAGAATCCCAAGACGAAGAGCAAGGCGAAGAAAAAAATACGGACAATCCCAAGACCAAGACCATGACTTAAGAATCCCAAGGTCAAGACCAAGACCAGAGAATCCCAAGACCAACAACAGGACTGGAGAATCCCAGAACCAGAACCAGAGAATCCAAAAACCAAGACTAGGACTGGAGAATCTAAAGACCAAGACCAGGATCAGAGAATCCCAAGACCAAGACCAGGACCGGATAATATAAAGACCAACACCAGGACCAGAGAATCTAAAGACCAAGATCAGGACCAGAAAATCCCAAGACCAGGACCGTAGAATCCAAAAACCAAGACCAGGACCAGAGACTCTAAAGACCCAGACCAGGACTGGAGAATCAAAAGACCAGGACCAGAGAATCCCAAGACCTGGACTAGCGAAACCAGGAAAGCGAACATCCCTAAGAATAAAAAAAGTTTTTTTTTTTGGTTTTTTTTTTGTTGCTATTGGTGGATGCTCCCTAACAGCACTAATCAGCAATCACCTCAAGATGCTCTGTTCCAATCAGCCTCTGATGAAGACTTCCAGCTGCAGTGTGTGTGTGGGTGCGTGTGTGCGTGTGTGTGTGTGAGCGTCTCGCCGGCTCCCCCGCCCCTCCTCTTCCTCCTCCTCCACCTCCTCTGCCGACCTTTGACCCTGGCTTCACTCCTCGCCAACAACAGAAGCGACCTCTGCTCCCGGCCTGTCAAACCCTTCAAGCCTCGTCTTCTTCTTCTTCTTCTCTTCTTTTTTTAAAAGTCACACAGAAGTCGCTGAGTGGAGGATCTGACTCTCCTTTCAGCCTCGCCAGCAGTCCTCCCAACAAGCCCGTTTCCGCTCAGTTTTTCCTCAAATTAACGCAGAACGGAGCCTTAATGACTTCCATTCTTTCTTTTTTTTTATTGTATTTTCAAAAAGTTGCACCTGTGAGTGGAACCGCTAAACCGTTTGGAAATCTGGAGGACCTCGGCTAAAAACGGCAGCGTTCGCGCTAAAATAGGTCGTGGAGTTCCCACACCGACGATGATGGGACCTCATTTACATATGCAAATGAGGTGCGGCGGCCCGCATGCATAATGAGGCGGAGATATAATGAGGCGTGTTTGCAGGCGAGACAGGTTTAAAAAGTGTGTCGGTTAAAGTCAACATTCCTAATGTAAAGAAGATTTAAAATGAGAGAAGAAGAAACTTGAACATGAATCAAAAGTCAAACCTCAACGAGCAACAGGGAATCAAACTAGTGTCAGAATGTTTGCTGTTATGTAATATTTCATAGAGATGTCGTCATGGAGACTTGTTCCCCCCGTTTTCAAGAGCTTGATTTTCTCTTGGACTCATTCCCTCGGGGTCTTGGTCTTGGGGTGATCTGGTCTTGGTCTTGACTCAGGTTTGACCTCATACAGTCTTGGTCTTGACCCCATCAAGTCTCGACCTTGACTTGGTCTTGGATGCTCTGGTCTTGGTCTTGAGTAGGGCTTGACACAATTAAGTCTCAGTATTGACTCTATAAAGTCTTGGTCTTGACTTGACCTTGACCCTGTAAATCTTGGTCTTGGGCGCTCTGGTCTCAGTCTTGACTTGGTCTTGACCCCATAAAGTTTTGGTTTTGGTCTTGATAAGGGCTTGACCCCATTAAGCCTTGGTCCTGATTTGGTCTTTGACCCCATAAAGTCTCGGTCTTGGATGCTCTCTGGTCTTGGTCTTCACTTAACCTCAGCCCCTTAAAGTCTTGGTCTCGGTATTGGTCTTGACCCCATGAAGTATTGGTCTTGACCTCATAAAATCGTGGTCTTGGATTGGTCTTGGTCTTGACTTGGTATTGATCCCATCAAGTCTTGGTCTCGGCCCCATTAAGTCTCAACCTTGACTCGGATCTCTTGGATGGTCTTGAATGCTCTGGTCTCAGTCTTGACTTGGGCTTGACCCCACAAAGTCTTGGTCTTGGTCTTGACTTAGGTTTGACCTCATCAAGTCTTGGTCTTGACCCCATTAAGTCTCGACCTTGACTCGGTCTTGGATGCTCTGGTCTTGACTTGGGCTTGAACCCACCTATCTGAGACTCAAGGTGTTCTGGTCTTGGTCTTGAGTCAAGTTTGACACTATACAGTCTTGGTCTCGGTCTGACCTTGACCCCATAAAGTCTTGGTCTTGAATTGATCTTGGTCTTGACTTAGGTTGACCCCATCAAGGCTTGATCTTGACCCCATTAAGTGTTGATCTGGTCTTGGATGCTCTAGTATTGGTCTTGACTTGGTCTTGACCCCATAAAGTCTTGGATTGATCTAGGTCTTGACTTCGGTTCATTAAGTCTTGGTCTTGACCCCATTAAGACTCGACCCTGACTTGATCTTAGATGCTCTGGTCTTAGTCTTCACTCGGCCCCTTGAAGTCCTGGTCTTCATGGTTTTGGGTCCAGTTTCTCAGTCTAACTTTTTCTTCTCTCGTCTACATAGATCAATATCTTTTAAAAATAGTGAAGTTTTTAATTTTCTAACACAAAAAAAATCAGATATTCATTAAAAATCAACTTTAGATCTCAAGTTATAAAATATATCATATTTTTTTCGACTGTATTGACCTTTGATCCTGTATAATCAGGTCTAAATCAAGTTAATAATGGGAGAATCACTGTTTAAGACATTAAAATTAGGCATCACTAGTCGAACACAGAACCGCAGAATCCTCCAGATTCATCATCTCTGCTCCAAAACTTGACATCAGCTCATTTCATCCCTCAAAATTAAAGTTTATGTTTTATTTTTAACAGTTTTTTTGGTGAAAATGTCAAGATTTTGGGGGAAAAAAACAGTTATGTCGAAAAAAATGAGTCCAATCTCAAGAAAAATGGCACAAAATAGAGTGAAACGTCCAGAAAACTCCTCCTTCCTGTTGCATTATGTGTAATTTTACATCCCAGTATTGTTCTGTCTGCTTCTCTGAAGAATTTATGAAAAAAAAAAATTGCTTTCTTTGATTTTTTAAAAAAAATTTGTTTTAGTGGGTCGGCCGGATCGGAGCCTCTTGCGGCCCCATTTTGGCCCACGTGCCTCATGTTGGACACCCCTGTCGCGCCAGAAGACTCTGCCTGCAAATCAGCTCGTCTCGAGGTAAAAGAGGTTCGGTCGAAAAGTTGCACCGCCGCCATTTTTTTCCCCATTTCTAAAAACAAGCCACCCACATGGCAGCGGCGGCCATGTTTTCCCATAATGCAAAGCGCCGGCGGAGTCGCAGGGGGAAGTCAATTGTCACCTGCTGGAGCAATCACCCAGTCGTTAGCATTGATCGGCGGTGTGTGTGTGTGTGTGTGTGTGTGTGTGTGTGTGTGTGTGTTTGTTCACTTGATCTATTGGCAGATTTCTCATCTTGAATGAAGATGCTTTTACTTTGAAATAAGTAAATTGGCTGATTTATCATCTTAAATTAAGATACTTTTACTTTGAAGTGAGTAAATTGGCAGATTTCTCATCTTGAATTAAGATACTTTTACTTTGAAATAAGTCATTTGGCTGATTTTTCATCTTCAATTAAGATGCTTTTACTTTGAAATGAGTAAATTGGCAGATTTCTCATCTTAAAGTAAGATCCTTTCATTTTGAAATACATAAATTATCACATCTTAACCTTAAATTAAGATCCTTTCATTTTGAAATATGTAAATTGTCACATCTTAACCTTAAATTAAGATGCTTTTACTTTGAAATGAGTAAACTGGCAGAATTGTCATCTTAAATCAAGACACTCTAACTTTGAAATCCGCCAATTGAACAAGTGAAAGCTGTCTTGATTCCAGTGAACTTCTCTTAAATCAAACCATGATGAAGATGAGGAAGAGGAGGAGGATAGATGGGGGTTCGAATCCCCCCCCCCCCCCCCCCCCCCCCCCCCCTCCCCTACTCACCATGTTGACTTCTGACACCATGTCGATGCTGGCCACGTCGATGCTCATCCCCACGGCGACCGGCGCGCCTGATTAAAAAAAAAAAAAGAAAAAAAAGTCACGTGACGCCCCCCCCCCAAAAAATGAAGGATCAATGATGAAGAGGAGGAAGAGGAGGGAGGAGGAAGATGCTGCATACCTCCGAAGTCCGGTCTCAGTCGGATGTCGTATCCCTTGAGGAGTTTGTCCACCGTCTCCTTCACGAAAGACATGTTGCCCGGCTCATTGACGCTGCGGAGGAACAAAGATCGTCTATCAAGTCAATCAGCCAATGAATCAATCACAGCGACCACTCACTCCCGATCGATAACCTTGACTTGGGGGGGGGGGGGGAAGCGCGCTCACCTTTTGGCGCAACACACGATCGAACCGACAACCAGCGCGGACAGGAGGCGGAATTGACGCACGCGCTGCAAGGCGAACATTGGGCTGATCTATCGATCCTTTTTCTCTTTTTTCTCCACGATTATTATTATTATTATTTTAATAAATAATAATAATAAAAAAAAAGATCGAAGCCTCTCCTCCTCTTCCTCCTCTATCAACAGCCCGACGCGGCTCCGATCCGGAGGAAATCCATTGATCGCGTGGAGGAAATCCCCAAAAAATTATAAATTATGTTAAAAAAAAGAAAAAAAAAAAGAAAAAAGAGAGAGAGAGAAAGTGATGAGAGAGGAGGATGGAGTCAGCAGCCGCGCGCTCCGGGCTGACATCGCCTCCTCCCCCCTGCTTTTTCCTTTTTTTTCTCTCTCTCTCCTCTCTCTCTCTCTCTCGCTCTCTTCAGTCTGGATGCGGTGTTGTTATTTTACGGGCGCGAGGAGAAGGAGAGGAAGAGAGAGGACGGAGCGCGTGTTGATGAGGAGACGGGCACGCGCGGGGAAGAAAGGGACGGGAGGAGGAGGAGGAGGAGGAGGAGGAGGGGGGCGCGCGCTGCTGCTGCTGAAGCCGCTGCTGCTGGTGGCGGGGAAGGAAGGAGCGCGAGCTCGTTCAAAATCCAGGCTGGAGGAGCGACGCTTCACACGCACACTGTAAAAAATCCGCACTGCAGCCAGATTAAAAAAAAAAAAAAAATCTAAAATTCCCTTTTTCTGTTCCCTTCAGAATAAAAATCATCTCACATAAATCCTTTAATTGCTCCTAAATTACTTAAATTTGTGCTTTATTTGTGATTTTTTTGTCAATATTTAGGTTAAATATTGGTTAAATCAAGTAAAAAGTGTGTCCAGTTTTTATTTTATCCAAAAAGAAAGTAATTTATGAGCACCTGAGCGCATCTCGTGCTCTTTTTAATCTCTTTTTAAAAAGAATTCTTCATAAATTTGCTCATATTTGAGGAAATATCCTTGTTGTTTATTAATTAGCTGGGAAAAAAAGCAAAAATCCGCAAAATTTGTTCATTTTAAGATCATAAAAACAAGAAATCCCAGTGTCCCTGAACACATCATGTACAAGAAAAACTATGAAAACGCTGAAGCAACTTTTTATGGTTCTGTTGCCCCCCAAAAAATGGCAAAAAACTATATTCTTTCAATCTTTTATACATTTTATGAATCAACCAATCAAATGTGAGACTTTTTAAATGAAAAAAATGCAGTGAAAAGCTCAGATTTGTTTCAAAATTATGTCTACTTTATGATCCTGCAAGACTCTATCAAGAAAGTAATCTATGAGCACCTGAACGCATCTCGTGCACTTTTTAAACCCTTTTTAATCAGAGTTCTTCACAAATTTGCTCATATTTGAGCAGCTATCCTTGTTATTTGTCAATTAGTTGGGAAAAAAATAAATAATACGCAAATTTTGTTCACTTTATGATCATAAAAGCAAGAAATCCCAGTGTCCATGAACGCATCATGCATCAGTACAACGCTGAAGAAACTTTCTGCTTCTGTTTTCCCAAAAAATAGCAAAAAAAAACTATATTCTTCCAATATTTTTTTATATTTTATGACTCAAATCATCAAATATGAGAATTTTTAATACAAAAAATGCCATGAAAAGATCAGATTTGTTCCAAAACTTTTTAAAAAAATGCAATTTTCATCATGTTTTCCCGATATATTTAAGTTTATGTCTCTTAAAGATTAAAAATATTGATAGTTTTTTGACTTGAATGTGTGTTTTCAGGCAGATTTTCAATTAAATTACCTAATTGTTTTAAAAATTAAGCTACTTAATTCATCAATCTTCCTGTTCTGGGTCTTATTTCTGCATAAGTCCTTCAGAATCAACTCAAAAAGTCTCCGTTTGGACATTTTTTACAGCGCACCGCAGATCCGTCCCAGCGCGCGCTTCCTGTAAAAATGGCGGGACCTGAAGGATGGATGGATGGATGGATGGATGGATGATGGGAGGGAGGAGGGAGGAGGGGGGCACAGGCTGCATCTCTCAATCGACGCGCGTGATTGATCAGCCCCGCTGATCGCGCGTAATGGGCTGGTTTTTCCCGGGAAAACGGGGAGAGGCGCTAAATTACGCACGTGGAGGAGGAAGGGGGAGGGAGGAGACGAATACTGGGTCAGATTTGGGGGGGGGATTGCATGTGCGCGCGCGTGCGTGCTGTGATTAATTCCCCCACCTGGTGTCATAGATCGCGAACAGCTTCTTGTTTCCATCCACAGCGTTCCTGCAGGAGGAGGAGGAAAAGAAATGCATTATTGTCATGTAACGGCACGTGCTTTTATTATGGGGGGTGGGGGTGGGGGGGGGGGGGGGGGGGGGGGCATGAGTGTGCGCGTGTTTATTGTGATGTTTGATTGGCTGCACACGTGCACGCTTAAATGCATCGATGTCAGATTTTCCCTCCAGGACAGCCCGGATCTCCTCACACACACACACACAAACACACACACACACACACACACACACACACACACACACACACACACACACACACACACACACACACACACACACACACACACACACACTCCGCCCCAGAACTGTGCTTTTTTTTTTCTTCTTTTCTTCTTCTTTTTACGCACCACGCGCCCTCTTTACGCACGGACCTCCATCTCCAGCAGACAGGATCGTAGACTAATTACCGCGTGCGCGGATCTCGGCTTCCCTCTTATGGCAACTTGGAGAAGAGGGTCTCACTTGTTTTTTTTTTTTTTCTTTTTTCCTTGATCTGCGGAGGAATAAACGCTGTTTTCCTCCATGACGACGCATTTTCAGCATGTTTTTTATGCAAAAAATCACTTTATTTCCTCATTAAATAAATTTCCCATACCTCTAAATAGTTAATGTTCTTATTTTCTACCTTGTCTCAACAAGAATTACAGTAAAATTGCTTTAAAAGTTTAAAATTGCTTCATTAGATGACCTTAAATGGGCTCAAATTGACTTAAAATGATGTATTTTTCCTAATAAAATCTTAAATATTACTTTTATTTCTTATAAAATGCTTCTACTCACATTTTAATATTTGCTCAATTATGCTATGTTTTTTAATTAAAGCATTTATTTTAACCCTCTGAACTCAAATTGTCTTTTTGCTGAAATCTTGACAGTGAATGTATCAAAGTTCACAAATCCAACACTCCGCCGTGTCCGTGAATGCCTCACGTGCTTTGCACCATTAAAACTCTTTCATTCATTTTCACTGATTATTAAAAAAAACAGTATTAGGATCATATTTCACCACATTTTAGATGATTTGAACTTGATTTTGACTCAGATTTGGATTATTAAAGTATAAAGATGTGAATTCTAAACACTCATGCTCTTATTAGTGTTTTTTAATAACTTATTTTGATCAAAAAAGGGGAAACAAGATTTTTTAGAGGTGGAATTAAAGTAAATCTTCCTGCTTTGGATGATTCTGCAACTCTTTCTGTCCTTTTTTGCCAGTAATTGAGTAAAATTTCAGTAATTAGGGGAAGTTTTTGTTATAAAACATCTTTCAGGTGATGAATCATTAGATTAAGGGTGTCAAACATGAAGGTTGCAGGCCAAAAACAGCCGAAGGAGACTTAAATCTGGCCAAATCTTTCAGCAAATGGTAAAAATTCAAAAAAAAAAAAATTTAAACCATTTTCCTCTCTGGTACCAGACTGTCCTCAAATCCATCCTGTCAGGGTGTTAAAATACCCACAATGCAACAGTTTTAGGACGTTTCACTGCATTTTGCACCATTACAATTGGATTTGTTTTGAGATTGTTGCCATTTCCAGTCAGGATTGTTGGCTTTTTTGAAAATATAAATGTTTTAATCACAAATACACTTTAAGAAAAACATTAAAGTTTTAATTTGAGTGTCATTTTACTTTTCCAGCCCACTTTGGTCTTCAGTAAAATGTCTTTGACACCCTGAATCAGATAATAACTCATTATTTTTGGAATTAAAAGCACATTTTGCAGTTAAAAATTAAATATCAAACTGTAGACAATGAATAAAATCTGATTTGAACCGATTAATTGCTGAAATTACTTCATAATCAACAGTAGGATTTTTTTTACCACGGTCCCTGAACGCCTCATGACATGCTAAAGAGTGTTAGCTCAATTTATTTCTGTGAATTGTCAACATCTGGATTTCTTGTTGTCATGGAAACATCAGTATAGACGAAAGTTGAGTTTAATAGTAAATATATTTCCTTAAAAAATTTTGATTTAAAAAACACTGCATTCATGGAAAAATGCAAAATTGTAAGATTTCCGATGCTCAAAATCTGCACCTGAACGCATCTGCGCTTCTGGCACTGACGAGCTCAATTAAAAAAAAAAAAAAAGGTGATTTTTACTCTTTTAAACTCAGCATTTTCTTTTTAAAATGAAAACATGCAGTTTTGTATTATTTTGAGACACTTTTTAAAAGAGTAAATCTGTTAAATCTGAGGGTGAATTTATCCGGATGCAGCAGCTGCTGCTGCAGCCGCAACACCTCTGGAGGCGATGCAGCACGAGGAGGAGGAGGAGAAGGAGGAGGAGGAGGAGGAGGAGGAAGGCCACTACAATTGATGGGGCACCGCTGATAGAGAGAGAGAGAGCGAGAGAGAGAGAGAGAGAGAGAGAGAGGGGGAGAGAGAGAGAGAGGGAGAGGGAGCGCAGAAGGCGGGGAGTCATCGGGATTTGGCGATCAGACCGCGGATCGCGCGCTCAGCCTCCTCTCTCTCTCTCTCTCTCCCTCTCTCTCTCTCTCCTCTGTTTCTGGGGGGAGGTTGAAGGAATACCAACACCCCCTCTTCCTCCTTCCTTCCTCCTTCCTCCCTCCTCCTCCTCATCCCTCCTTCCCCAAACGAGGATGGATCTGCAGTCAGGTATCACTCCATTTTTTGTAATCCTTTCTTTTCAAACGCAGCGTTTTGATGATGATGGAGGAGGAAGAGCTGCAGATGGAGACAATGGGAGTCACTGCAGAGAGAAGAAGGGAAAAAAATAACCCCAGATTGCGCAAACTGCATGCCGGATATATCTCTATATTTTAATTATTTTTCCAGATTTCCAGGAGTTGCATCGGCGGTCGATCGGGAATCGTCCCTGAATCCTGAAGCAGGACGGCAGGTTTCTCGATCTCGTTCTCCACCATGGCACCGCTGCTCATCACCCTCCTGCTGCTCTGCGTTTGCCAAAAAAGGTAAGAATCGTCCCTACAGAGAGTTAAATTCTGGGTTTTGAAGTTGGCCGTCAGATTGAGGAGTCAGAGTGTTTCCTGAGTCTGTCCTGAATTCGAGAAAATAAACGATACAACTGAATCCGATCTGGAGGAAATTAAACCGAACGATCTGCTTCTCAGCAGAGCTTGTGGTTAATTATTAATCTGGAACCAGGCCGTCCAAATTCCTGCCAGTTAATTAATCATAGCGGTCGATTTCCTGCAGGCCAAACATGGTCGAATATGACGGTTTCATATGAAACTCAATGTATAGATGAGGGTGTCATCGGCGTAGAGGCGAAATGTTTGGACTAACTTTGGTTTTATTCCATTTAAGAATTTAAGATTTAAGAGTCGTTACTCGAGGTCGTCCAAATTTATTCCGGTTAATTAATCATAACAGTCGACTTCCTGCAGTTTTGGACAAGCGTTCCTAAGATCTGATACAAGTGGTCTGATGTACCAATACTGATGCCGATATCAGGTCTCATGCTGCACAGAATAGCTGAAAAATATCTATTTTTTGTTAATTAGTTAAGATTTCTGAGAATTTCACCTTGCTGCACGACAAAATATGATGGATACATAGAAACTCTATGATGAAGGTGTCATTGGCGTAGAGGTGGAATTTTTTGACTAACTTCAGCTTTACATTGTTTAATATGAATCGTAGCTCGGGGTCGTCCAAATTCATGACGGTTAATTGATCTTAACAGTCGATTTCCTGCAGTTTTGAATGAGCTTCCTAATGATCTGATGCTGCACGGAATAGTTGGAAAATATCCTTTAGTTTTGAGATTATTTAAGATTTCTGAGAATTAATTTGACAGCTACATAGATACTCTATGTATAGATGAAGGTGTCGTCGGTGTAGAGGTGAAACGTTTGGACAGCCTTCGGTTTTAATCCTTTTAATAAGAATAATTGCTTGAGGCCGTCCAAGTACGTGCCTGTTAATTAATCATGACAGTCGACTTCCTGTAGTTTTGATCAATGTGAGACGACGAGCTTCCTAAGATCTGATGTAAGTGGTCGGATGTACTGATACTGATGCCGATATCAGGTCTGATGCTGGACAGAATAGCTGAAAAAGATGCATGCAGCCAGAGAGCATGCGCACTTTCCCAGGCAGAGGTGAGTTAGCTCCACAGCAGCCGCCCCGCTTACCTCAGATATATCCATTGTCTGCTGAACATCCACCGTAAACAACGAAACATGTAGGATGCTTGCGGACTTGGAGGCACTCATTTTCACCCGACGGATAATGCGCGTGCACAATTAAAGGGGCGTGGCTTAGTCGCTAGAAAGCAGAGGGAGGGCGGAACTTTGAGATGTTGGATTTAAAAAACTCATTCTTTCAAAAGTGTGGACATGAGCTTTAAGATTTCTGAGAATGTCGCCTTGCTGCATGGTCAAACATGACAGATACATAGAAACTCTATGTATAGATGAAGGCGTCATCGGTGTAGAGGTGAAACCTTTTGACTATCTTCAGCTTTATATTGTTTCATATGAATTGTTGCTTGAGGCCGTCCAAATTTTTTCTGGTTAATTAGTCATAACAGTTGACTTCCTGCAGCTTTGAATAAGCGTTCATAAGATCTGACAGAAGTGGTCTGACGATACGGATACGGATATCAAGTCTGATGCTGCACGGAATAGTTAAAAAAACATCTCAGAGTTTGGAGATTTCTGCAATTAATATGATGGATACACATCAAAAAATTAAAATCTGAGCAAGTTATTTTTAAAGTTTTTTAGGTGAAAATGTCTCATTTTACTAGATTTAAGATAAATTCACTTAAATTTTATATTTCATCAAGATAGAAAAACTTGATTTAAGAGAAGTTGTCTGAAATCAAGACAGTTTTCAGTTTTTCTATTGACAGACTTTTTTCTCTTAAATTAAGAATCTTTTACTTTGAAATAAAGTTTAAAAAAATCCACACTTTTCATTTTTTCTCTTGTCAGATTTCTTTTTCTTAAATTAAGATTTTTTGTAATCTTGTTCTATTGCCTGATTTTGTCTTAAATGAGGATACTTTTACATTCAAATAAGTAAAAAAAAAAAAAAATCGGCAAATGATATCATGATAATGATAATAGCATGAAAATTAATTCATATATATATATATATATATATATATATATATATATATATATATGAATGAATGATTTTTCATGCTATTATCTTATTATTTTCAAAACCACTCTATTGGTAATTTTTTTCTTAACTTAAATGAAGATGCCTTTACTTTGAAATCCGTTAAAAAAAACACCAGTAGAAGTGAAAACTGTCTTGATTTCAGAGAACTTTTCTGAAATCAAGTTGTTCTATCTTGATGAAATATAATATTTACATGAATTTATCATAAATCAAGTAAAATCATATGTTTTCACTCAAGACAAGTTTAAAAAACTTGCTCAGATTTTCATTTTTTTGCAAGGTATATCAAAACTCTATGTATAGGCAATGGTGTCATCGGCGTAGAGGCGAAACCTTTGCTATAACTTCAGCTTTATTCCTTTAACACAACCTGATGCGTTGATATTTCTCTCCTCTCCCAGTCTCTCCCAGACCTCCGAGGCCCAGAAGGAGACGGGCGCCAACGACACCAGCACCGTCTTCACACGCATCCTGGACGGCCTGCTGGACGGCTACGACAACCGGCTTCGGCCGGGCCTGGGAGGTGCTGTATTTTTTTTTTTTTTTTGGGGGGGGGGGGGGGGGGGGTCGGGTTATTTTTTTTATTTATTTTTTGGGTGGGGTTAACTCAACCCCTTGTTTCTGTCTGGTGTCCTGAACCTCCATGCTTCCCGTCGCCCCTGGCAACAGGGAGCTGTATAACCTTGAGAAGCACCAATGAAGCCATTCAGAGATGGAGTCTTTTCATTTTTTTCTATTTTCTCTGTCTCTCCATTTTTTTTTTTTTATGACGGCTAGAACAAGCTGTTTTTTTTTTTGTTTTTTTTTAAATTTTTTTATTCACTCTCAACTCGTCCCATAATAGGAAGAAACAAGTGGTTGATGTGTCACAGTAAAAAAAAAAAAAATCAGCAGCTCTTCCATCCTGGTAACAGTTGCTACCCTCGACAGAGAGGGCCTCTAAATATACACACACCATGAGAACCTTTGCTCAAGATTCAACAAGCGGCACTCCAGGACCGAGTCCCGCTTTCCAGGAGCAGATTGACGTTCGTGGAGTTTTTTTTTTTTTCTTTTCTTTTTTTCTGGGGCTGGATTGACAGAACCAAGGAGCTGAATCTACAGAGAGTGTGAAACATATTGATTCTATTCAGGGATGTCTGGGGGGAAGTTGTGAAAAATGATCCTAAACTGTCCTCTGTCTGTTTTCTTGCTTTAGAAAACGTCACGGAGATCAAGACCAACATATTCGTCACCAGCTTCGGCCCGGTGTCCGACACTGAGATGGTGAGACTCTGACTTCAGATCAGTATTTTTTCATAAAGATTCAAATATAATGGAGTTAACTGGCGGCAGTTTTAGAAAGAAAAGACAGCGATAGCTCATGAGGAGGCAGTGGAAAAAAAAAAGTCTTTTAATGGGAAGAAACCTGCAGAAATAGGGTCAGAGGAGGAGAAAACATGCAGAACCAGACTCGGATAAATCCTGCAGAACCAGGCTCAGAGGTGGAGAAAACCTGCAGAACCAGAGTCAGAGGAAAAAAAACCCTGTAGAACCAGGCTTCCAATTTGGATAAAAACCTGCAAAACCAGGCTCAGGGGTGGATAAAACCTGCAGAACCAGACTCAGAGGTGGAGATTCTTTGCAGAACCAGACACAAAGGAGGATAAAATCTGCAGAACTAGGCTCAGAAATCTAGAAAACCTGCAGAACCAGACTCATAGGTAGAGATTTTCTGTAGAACCAGACTCGGAAATCTAGAAAACCTGCAGAACCAGACTTTGTGTTGGAGAAAACCTGCAGAACCAGAGTCAGAAATCTCGAAAACCTGCAGAACCAGACTCGGAGGAGGATAAAACCCTGCAGAACCAGACTCCAAGGTGGAGAAAACCTGCAGAACCAGAGTCAGAAATCTAGAAAACCTGCAGAACCAGACTCTGAGTTGGAGAAAACTTGCAGAAACAGACTTACAATTTGGAGAAAACCTGCAGAACCAGACTCAGAAATCTAGAAAACTTGCAGAACCAGACTCAGAAGAGGATAAAAACCTGCAGAACCAGACTCTGTGTTGGAGAAAACCTTCAGAACCAGAGTCAGAAATCTCGAAAACCTGCAGAACCAGACTCGGAGGAGGATAAAACCCTGCAGAACCAGACTCCAAGGTGGAGAAAACCTGCAGAACCAGAGTCAGAAATCTAGAAAACCTGCAGAACCAGACTCTGAGTTGGAGAAAACTTGCAGAAACAGACTTACAATTTAGAGAAAACCTGCAGAACCAGACTCAGAAATCTAGAAAACCTGCAGAACCAGACTCAGAGGAGGATAAAAACCTGCAGAACCAGACTGTGAGTTGGATAAAACCTGCAGAACCAGACCCACATGGAGCCTCACCTCCTTCAGTATCAAACTCTTCATCCATCACCACTAAATCCTCCTCCATCTTTAACTCCCCTCCTCTAGACATCCCTCCCTTGTTTACTTGTTGACTTGTTTCCCTCCCCAGGAGTACACCATCGACGTGTTCTTCCGCCAGAGCTGGAAGGACGAGCGGCTGTGCTTCAAGGGCCCCATGGAGATGCTGCCGCTCAACAACCTGCTGGCCAGCAACATCTGGACGCCCGACACCTTCTTCCTCAACGGCAAGAAGTCCATCGCCCACAACATGACCACGCCCAACAAGCTGCTGCGGCTGCACAACGACGGCACGCTGCTCTACACCATGAGGTGGGCCGGCCGCCGCACATCCCACAATGCACCAGTGATCCCAAAATTGAGTGTTTCTGGAGCCATAAAAGGGTATTTACCTTTTAAAATTCAGTGGATGAAGAATCATACCCTGTAAAAAATGAAAATCTGAGCAAGTTTTTTTAAGCTTGTTCTGATTGGCAATTTTTTTTAGTTATTTCAAAGTAAAAGTATCTTAATTTAAAAAAAAAAACTAATAGACAACAATAACAAGTCAAAAATTGTAGATTTTTTTTACTTATGTCAAAGTAAAAGTATCTTAATTTAAGAAAAAAATTCTAATAGAACAAGTAAAAAATTGTAGATGTTTTTACTTCTTTCAAAGTAAAAGTATCTTAATTTAAGGAAAGAAAAAAATCTGCCAATAGAACAAGTGTAAATTGTATTTTTTTTACTTATTTCAAAGTAAAAGCATCTTAATTCAAGAACAAAAATCTTCTAATTGAACAAGTCAAATTGTAAATGTTTTTGCTTATTTCAAAGTAAAGGTATCTGAATTTAAGACAAACAAATCTGCCAATGGAAAATTGAAAATTGTAGATTTTTTTCCACTTATTTCTAAGTTAAAGTATCTTAATTTAAGTAAAAAAAAATGTCAAGTAAAATTAGACATTTTCACTCAAAAAATTTTCACTTTGATTTTTTTGCAGTGCACATAGTTTTGATGCACATACAAAAACTGTATCTTAGAGTACATACTGCAAAAAAGGATTTCTAAGAAAGTAAAAAAGTCTTATTTCAGGGAAATTGTTCTTATTTTTTGTCTAAAAAGTCAAATAATCTTGACAAGCAAGTTTTGTTCTAGAAAATTATTCTTATTTGAAGAAAATATATCAAACATTTGTTCAATAAGATGCTACAGCTAATATTGAGCTAGAATTACTAGTAATAAGCTACAACAACGGTATTCATGAAATCCCGGCAGGGGAACAAGATTTTTTTTCTTATTTTAATAAGAGAAAGACAAATTGCACAAATTCTCAATTCAAGAATCTACACCAATTAAAGTCTGAATTCATCTGTTTTTATTCTCTGTCAACACTGACAACAAGCTTCACGTCACATTATGAACAGAACCATAACCTGATGGACACTCATCTTAAAGTCAGAACTAAAATCTGAACTTTAAAAAGCGAGTCGGAAAACAAAGTGTCCATGGAAGTGAATGCTGGAGGATGATAAAAGATGCCAAACAACCAAATGCCAGGAATGGTAACATTATGGCAATCTGCGGAAGTGGAATGAGCCCTATATGCCATTTAGGCACGAACTTCAATTAAGAAATTTTTACTTGAAATTTGTAAAAAAAAAAAAAAAAAAAAAAATCTGCCAAGCAAAAAATTTTCTTGATTTCAAGAATTTTCTCTTAAATCAAGCCTTTTTATCTTAAATCAAGTAAATGAAACAATTTCACTCAAAAGAAGTTTAAAAAAACTCGCTCAGATTTGGAATTTTTGCAGTGTTTTTAGTATCCTTTAGCAAGAACTGCAGTAATCGTCTTGTGGTAGAGCATCAACCTCTCAACCAGGAGGTCGTAGGTTCACATCCTGGCCGAGTTATACCAAATACCTAGAAAGCTGCTTTATCTTAATTAAGGTATAAATTCTTAAATTAAGTACCACATTCTTAAAGTCAGCTTCATCAAGAAAGCGGAACACTTATTTTAAGTAAATATTTCTTACATGACAAAGTTTCTTTGCTTGTTATAAGCAAATTTTCTTCCATTTTGGACTATTTTTTTGTAGTTTTAAGACACATTATGGTCTTATAGTGGCTAGATTTATAGTCTAGTTTTAAGAATTCTAGCCAAGTAAACTTTGCTTACCAGATTGGCAGATTTTTTGCTCAAAACAAGAAAATTTGCCCAGATTTAAGAATATTTAGCTTATTTCTTGTAGGGCTGTTTTTGCAGTGCAGTCATGAAGTTTTAACTACACACTGCAAAAAATCACAATCTGAGCAAGTTTTTTTTTTTTTTTTTTACTTGTTTTGTGTGAAAATGTCTCATTGTACTGAATTTAAGATTCAAAATTCTATTTCATCAAGATAGAAAGACTTGTTTTAAGAAGAGTTCTCTGAAATCAAGACAGTTTTCATTTCTTCTATTGGCTGATAATTTTTACTGAAATTAAGATAATTTTACTTTGGTATTAACTCAATTGATTCCTTTTAACTGGAACTTTACACTTTATTTTTGATGACTGGTCACTACTAAATAACAAAAATGACCAAATTAAATAAAAATAATCAGGCATAAATTGACCGTAATAGTGATAATAGGCAAATTACTGAGCTGTCCCACACTGGAAACCTGCACCTGAACGCCTCTGTGCAAAACGTGGTGATTTACACTTTTAACTCTTTATTTTATACAAATTCAAAGTGGAAAATATTCACTTTAGTCATGTTTTGGAGGATTTTGATGAGTTTTTTCGACATTTGATTGTATTTTATACCAGAATGTGTCATTTAAATGGTGGAAAATTGGCTTTTATTCATGAAAAAGTTTAAATTTAAAAGTTTTTATGGTATTATTTTACCTATCTGGTCCACTTAAGATATGATTGTCCTGAAATGAAACAACTTTGGCACCCTGCTTTAAAATAAACTAACTTCTTTGATTATATATTAAAAAAAAAAAGTGTTAAAAGACTTATGAGTTAAATAGCGGTAAACAGTGACACTCGGTGGTGACGCAGTGGTACTGCAGCCTCCTGTTCAAACTGATCACAGCAAAATTATTTTATTTCTTTTATTTGATTTAAAATGTTGTTTCTCTTTGATTCATATTGATTCAGCTCCTCTTTGAAGAAGCAGCAGACTGTGATCATTCGTAATGAGATGCTTTTTTTTTTTTTTTGGGCGGCGGCGGTTTGTAGTTTGAAACCCGAGCCAAGAAATTAAAAATAAATAAATAAATAAATAAATAAAATATTTACAAAATTCAGCCGAGTTTAGACTCCAGATGGCGACCGCTACGTTAATGGAGTCCTCAGAAAACCCCCTGGTCCCACAGACACGGCGGGAAAAACCGGCAGGTTGGGGTGGAGGGAGGGAGGGAGGGAGGGGTGGGGTGGCATTTCACCTTTGACCTTTCCACCGGGGAGAATTAGAATAAAGTCAAGGCTTCATCCCTCCGGGGGGCGCTGCCACGGATGAGAGCACTTCCATCTGATGGCGGCGCCCCGGGTGTGTGTGTGTGTGTGTGTGTGAGTGTGTGTGTGTGTGTGTGTGTGGATTAATCCATATGCAGCCATCCTGACATATATACATATGTAAAGAGGGAAGGGGGGTATTTATAGGCATCTGGATGTCATCTACACACACACACACACACACACACACACACACACACACACACACACACACGAAAAAAAAAAACACATGTTGTTCTGCACTAATCAGTACAAGTGATGCTGACCTTTGACCTCAGGGCTTAACTGGTGAGAGATTGCATGTGTTTGTTGAAAATATTTCATCTTTTTTATAAATTAAGTCAAGATATATATAAATACAGGTGTGTGTGTGTGTGTGTGTGTGTGTGTGTGTGTGTGTGTGTGTCTGAAAAAGAAGAGGTTCGGTTGAAATCAGGCGGCATTTAATCGTCTGATTGTTACAGTGCTGCGCCTGTCATGATCAGCAAGGCTTAAACCACTTCCTACACACACACACACACACACACCCACACACACACACACACACACACACACACACACAAACACACAGACCATCTGGTTACAGCAACACTCCCTGTTTCTCTTTCTGCAGTGAAAATCTGCTCCTAATATTTAAAATAAAACTTTAAAAAGCAAAATAAAGATATTATTTTTTGATAAAAATGGAGGAAAAAGATTCAAAGGACGTAAATAACCTTACAACATATATCATAAATATCTAAGAAATTGTTACTAAGCTTGGAAAACACTGTGAAGTGATGTAATTTCTTAAAAATTATGATACATAATCAAAAAAAGTGTGCAAGAAATGGTTTTGCAAGCTCAAGAAATGGAAAATGAAATCAAAAATGGACATTTAAAACCTGCTAAATGGATTTATAGAGACAATAAAAATGAAAAACAGCAAAAAGTCGTAATAAAAATCCAGAAACAGACATAAAATCTGCTTAAAGTGACAGAAAAAATGCAAAATAACTATGAAAACAATGAAGAAAAGGCAGAAATGTGAAAAAAGTGAAAACTAAGATCTTTAAACGCCACAAAAACATGCATCGAGGAAGTATAATGATATAAAATCACTACAAAAATGTGTACATTCGTCATAGAGGGATGCAAAATCAGCACATAAAGATATAGATTGGCTGAAAAGTTGTATTATAAGACCAGGAAGTGGTTTGTGCCTGGAATACGCTGCACAAAACGTGCAAATTCATCATATAGGGATGTAATATGAACACATAGAGACAAAGAACGGGGAAAAATAGATGCTAAATAACTGAAGAAACACAAACAGATCACAGAAATTAACAAAGAGAGACAGAACTATGAAAAAAATGGAAACAGAAATGTGCATTTTTGTCCTAGAGGGATGCAAAATAAGCACATAGACACAAGCAATGGGGAAAAATAGATGCTAAATATCTATAAAGCACAAACTGGCCATAAAAACAAGCAAAGGAAGAGATCACTCTGATGAAATAACCATGAAAATTTGCTTTTTTTTTGGTCTTGGGGGATGCAAAATGAGCACAGAGACATTTTTGTTTTTCTGAAAGATGCAAAAAAACTATAGAAACACAAACAGACCACAAAAATATGATGCAGACCCCCAAAAAGATGCAAACAGAGCATCTAGCGATGTGCAAATTCTGCATATAGGGATGCAAAATGAGCACATAGACACAAACAATGGGGAAAAATAGATACTAAATAACTGAAGAAACACAAAGAGATCATAGAAATCAGCACAAAAGACAGAACTATAAATAAATGACCACAAAAATGTCAATTTTTTTTCCTAAAGGGATGCAAAATCATCACTCAGAGACACAAACAATGGTGAAAAATAAATGCTAAATATCTATAAAGCACAAACTGACTATAAAAACAACAAAGAAAGATAATTATGAAGTCATGATCACAAAAATGTCTTTTTTTTTCATATCGGGATGCAAAATGAGCACATAGACATTAAAAAGTGGAGACAAAAAAGATCCAAAACAAGTACAGACGTACCAATTGGCCATAAAACGAGCAAACAAAAGCAGAACTATGATAAAATGATCACAAAAAAATGAATTTTTGCCAGAATGTGCAAAGAAAGACAAAACTAATTAAAAAAATGACCACGAAAATAAAATTTTTTGTCCTAGAGGGATGCAAAATGAGCAGTTAGAGACACAAAAAATGGCGGAAAATAGACGCTAAATAAGTACAAAATGCAAACTGGCCTTAAAAACCAACAACAAAGACAGAAGACAAAATGATCATAAAATTGTATTTTTTTTGTCCAAGAGGGATGCAAAATGAGCACATAGACAAAAACATGTAAAAAAAGATGCGAAATAGCTATAGAAACACAACCTGACCACAAAAATATGCCAGAGACCAACAAAAAGATGCAAACAGATCATCTAGCACAGTGAAGTGACCACAACAATGTGCAAATGCTGCATATAGGGATGCAAAATGAGCATAGAGATACAAAAAAAAGGGGAAAATAGATGTTAAATAACTACAAAAACACAAACAGACCAAAAAAAAAAAAAAGAGAGAGCAAAGAGAGACAGAACTATGGTAAGATGGCCACAAAAATATTAATTTATGTCATAGAGGGATGCAAAATGAGCACATAGACATTAAAAAACTGGAGACAAAAAAGATACAAAATAAGTACAGAAACACAAATTGACCATAAAATGAACAAATAAAGGCAGAACTATGAAAAAAATGACCACAAAAAAATGAATGAAAAAATAAGGGGAAATAAATGCTAAGTAACTACAGACACACAAACTGACCATAAAAACAAACAAAGAGACATAACTATGATAAAAATGACCACAAAAATGTCAATTTCTGTCATAGAGGGATGCAAAATGAGCACATGGACACAAAAAAGGTCCAAAATGACTTCAGAATCACAATATGACAAAACGAATATGACACAGACCCAAAAATGATGCTAGCAGAGCATCTAGCAAAGTAAAATGACCACAACAATGTGCAAATTCATCATAGAGGGATGCAAAATGAGCACAAAGAGACACAAACAATGGGGGGAAATAACTACAGACACACAAACAGATCATAAAAACAAGCAACGAAAGAGAACTACAAAAAAATTATAGCAAAAATGTCGATTTAAGTCAAAGAGGGATGCAAAATGAGCACATGGACACAAAAAAACAATGGAAAAAAATATGTAAAAACATAACCTGGCCACAAAAAAAAAAAAAAATCACACAGATCAACAAAACAATGCAAATTAAGCATCAAGCACAGTAAAGTGATCACAACAATGTGCAAGTTTTGCATATAGGGATGCAAAATCAGCACAGAGAAACAAAAAAGGGGGAAAATAGATGTTAAATAACTACAAAAACACATAGACCAAACAAAATTTGCAGAGAGAGAGACCTACAGTGAAATGACTACAAAAATATCAATTTGTGTCATAGAGGGATGCAAAATGAGCATATAGACATTAAAAAAATGCAGAAAAAAGATCCAAAATAACTACAGACACACCAATTGACCATAAAACGAGCAAGAAAGGCAGAAATATGAAAAAAATGACCACAAAATATGCATTTTTTTCATAGAGGGATGCAAAATGAGCACATAGAGACACAAACGAAGAGGAAATTAGATGCTAAAAAACTGCAGAAACACAAATAGATCATAAAAACGAGCAAAGAGAAAACTATGAAAAAATGGCCACAAAAAATGTGTATTTTTGTCATGGGGGATGCAAAAGGAGCACATGGACATAAAAAAAGCAGAAAAAAATATGCAAAATATATGTAAAGACCTGACCACAAAAGAATCACTCAGACCAACAAAAAGATGCAAACTGAGCATCTAGCAAAGTAAAGTGACCACAACAATGTGCAAGTTCGGCATATAGGGATGCAAAATGTACACAAAGAAACAATCAGTGGGGGAAAATAGATACTAAATAACTACAAAAACACAAGCAGGCCAAAATAACGAGCAAAGACGGACAAAACTATGATAAAACGGCCACAAAAATATTAATTTGTGTCATAGAGGAATGCAAAATGAGCACATTAACATTAAAAAAATGCAGAAAAAAGATCCAAAATAGCTATAAACACAACAATTTACCATAAAATGAGCAAAGAAAGGCATAATTATGATAAAATGATGGCAAAAATATCATTTTTTTGTCAAAAAGGGATGCAAAATGAGCACATAAAAAGACAAAAAATGAAAAAAATGTGCAAAATAACTACAGAAACACAAGCAAACCTCAAAAATATGACACAGGCCGACAACAAGTCGCAAACAGATGATATAGAAACGATAGAGACGATATAGAAACAAACATGTGGAGGTTCACCATGGAGGGATGCACAATGACACAAATGGCCAGAACAAAGATGCAACCTGACACAACCTGACCATCAAAATATGACAAAATGTGACCAAAGTTTAAAGAAAAGAACACCAAGAAGTAGCTGTCTCATTATAAAGGGATGCAAAATGAGCGCATATAGAAAAAAGCAGCAAAAAAACGAGGCAGAAAACTTCAGAATTCGTCTTTGAAGGATGCAAAATAAGCGCATAGAGACCAAAAAAAGCAAAATAAGTGCAAAAACAATCAAATAGCAACAGAAATAAATTACCACTGAGATTGACAAACGCCCACAAAGAAATGCAAATGGCACAAATGACAATCTAAAATGACCACAAAAATGGTGTCATCATCACAAAAAATACTAAATTAACCCCAAAAAGCCCAAACTGAAACAACCAGAACTACAATATGAATTTATAGAAACACAACAGAAAGGAAAAATGGCCAAAACTGTCTGTCAAATACAAGAAACAGACACAAAAATTAGGTTAAATAAGACTGAATAAATATTAAAAGACTACAAAATCATGCAAAATGAGCAGAGAGGCACAAAATACTTCCAATAAATGTAAAACGAATAACAAAAAGAAAAGAAATATAGACATTTACCCACTTAAATGTGCAAAATTCTTTCTTTTCTTATTTTTATTCTATTTTACTTGCGATGTTCTACCTATATTGTGTATTTTTTAGTATTTTTGTGGGGTTTGACTTTACTGTGATGACCTGCAGTGATGCTCTCCGGCCACTAGATGGTGATATTGTCACTTTGATTTAAAAATAGAACCTTCTCCTGGCTTCCTTTGCATTGAATTTTCAAACATTTTCACCTCTTTTAACCCTTTCTTTATCATTTATCCCTCCTAATT
Source organism: Salarias fasciatus (assembly GCF_902148845.1). Lineage (NCBI taxonomy): Eukaryota > Metazoa > Chordata > Actinopteri > Blenniiformes > Blenniidae > Salarias > Salarias fasciatus. The sequence goes on along the minus strand of NW_021941230.1, from coordinate 5,647,365 downwards.
TTCACTTTCCTTTGCTTTTATTTCCACGTCGCAGCCTTTAGCTGCCCCTGCATTTGCCTGACTGCATTGTTTCACTGTTCACTGCTTCAAAAATAGCAGAAAAATTATTCTTCTTTTTAATTAAAAAAAAGTTCTTTCAACATTTCTCACATGCTATTTTTTTTTTTTTTTTTTTTAATGTGCCTTGCTTCAGGTTGACCATATCTGCCGAATGCCCCATGCAGCTGGAGGACTTCCCCATGGACGCACATGCCTGCCCGCTCAAGTTCGGCAGCTGTGAGTAGAAAAAACTTCAAAAAAAATATAAAGAATAAAGAATAAAATGATGAAGGGAAAGAAAGAAAGATGAAGAAGGAGGGATTAGAGTGTGTTAATTAGGCCAGTGATGGGAAGGGCTGTCCCTAATGCCTGCCTGAACAGAAACCTGAGTATTTAAAGACGGGGCCTGGACGGACGCCACCGCTCGCGAAGCTAAAAGGATGAGGGCCTGATCCCTCCCGCGAGAGAGAGGCCCCGCCCCCTCCGGCCGCAGCAATCCAATTAGGGCGCCAGGAGGTCAGAGGTGTGTGTGTGTAATGTGTCGGAGGCCACACCGAAAAGCAAAAACCCAGCGAGGGGGAGGGGGAGCACATCCGGTGGGGAAATTAAAAAAAAAAAAAAAACGGAATTTTAATCCGCTGTGTTTAAAAAAAAAAAAAAAAGGTCACCAAATCTGTCCTGCTTCCTTTTCAGCTCACATGTTTACGTTCCTGCAACTTTTAGGACCCAAAACAACATTTGTCCAGAGTCCCAGAACAAAATAATATCTGAAAGGAAGGTTGATTTATTGGATTTTAAAACTTTTAACAATTTCTTTATTTTTTTTCCTCCTAAGTTAGCCCTTTATTTATTTATTTTATATTTTGCTTTTATTGTGACTCAGCGGTTTTTAGCTGCCCCTGCATTTGCCTGATTGCTTTATTTCAAAGCTTCCTACTTTATGTTTTCTTTTTTCCATGGCTGTGTCTGAATGTCCACACTATTCCCTATAGAGGGCGCTACATAGTGAAGACGCCATTTGTAGGGCTGTCCGAATGTCCAGATGGCAAAAAAGAAGGGCACTAGAAATCTCCAGCAAAATGGCGGAAGAGCAAAAGCGCCAGCCAGGAATAACTTAATAATATGGGCAACGATGAAATTTATTAATCGCGATTAATCGCTTAATTTTTCTGCGATTAATGCCATCATGCGCAAAATACAATAATGAATTCAAAAGTACTCTGTAATGATCATCATCGGGGACAGGGACAATTTTTTATTTTTTTTTTTGCAAGAATTTTTCAAGATGCATACTTTTACTATAATAATTTTACAATTCATCAAATATGAATTGTAATAACTTTAAATACCAAGTCTTTACCAAAATTGCCACCCCCCCCAACACACACACACACACACACACACACACCAGTAAGAGCAGATGAAAAAAGAAGTGTTTTATGAGTGCACACAATTCTATTATATAATTATAATATATGTATATATTACATATATATTATATGTATCTATGTACATATATATGTATGTATATATGTGTTTGCATATATGTATAACGTATATATTGTATATATAGACGTACAACACAAGCAAGAATACAGACATAAAAAACCGAAACTGCAGTGCTAAAAGCACCTAGCCACCCCAAACAAATCAACACAACAAGCAATTCAAACTTATATATATATGTATATATGTATATATATATATATATATATATATATATATATATATATATATATATACAAGATATATACATATATATACCAAATTAATTTTTTGAAAATATCTATTTTACTTCAGATATAATACATATTTTGGAGCAATAGTCAAACATAAGTATAAAAAAAAATGTTTTATAGCAGCTGGCTCGGAGCTCCATGTATCAGCGTGCTGCTAGCTCTAATAGACCGCAGGCGAACTGCTAGCTTCGGCCTTTTAACACATTTAATTACCTTTTAATAACTCACTAATACCAACTCACGCCTTTTCATTCTCTTTAATCATGTATTACCTCTGGCGTTTATAGCACTGCTGGAGTTCTCTTAGCGGGGCTGCATTGCTGCATGCCCTGCCTCGTTAGCAGCTAAGCTAACGTCAGGCTAGCCTGATGACCCACGTCTGTAGCTTCTCCGTCCAGACAGAGAACCTCAAAGACTCTCTAAAGGCTATCAAAACACACAGAAACAACGCAAATACGCCAATCCGCGCGGGATACGCACACACTGAGGCGGGGCTTCCCCGCGGGGCTTCCCTGGTAGTTAGCGGATAACACTTGCTAGTGGCTCTGTAAAAATATAGCGTAGCAGCAGCTTCATATAGCGTACAGGCATTTGTCTAATTTTTTTAAGCGTAGCGGGCAAAAAATTAAATCGTAGCGGCGCTGTAACGCTTTAGGGGAAACGCTGATGTGTGTGTGTGGGGGGCGTGGGGGGGGGGCGTTAACGCCTGATGAAAATATTTGTCGGCGTTAAGGAAGCAGTGCATAAACGCGTTAATAACGCATTAACGTGCCCATCACTAATATTTTTATTTATTCTTCCGTGATGAAAAAGATGACAGGGAAAGTGAAATACAGAATAAGAGCACATAAAAAAAAATTACAAAACGTCTGGTTACCATGGTACCGGCCGGGGGTCATGTGATCAGCACTGAGGGAGAAAGTAGAAGCTGTGTGTCCAAATCGCCAACAGATTCAGGGCACTACAAAGTCCACTATGTAGTCCAGCACTAGATAGTGTCTGAGGGGTTAGGACAGAGGGGACATTCGGACTCAATAATATCTGAAAAGAAAGAAATAGAAGCATCTAATTCAGATATTTTGTTATATTTTTATTTTTTATGGGTTTTTCTAGAGATTTTTACTCTTTATTTAATGGTTTTTTTCCTACTCTTAACCTTTTGTTTATCTTTTTTCCTCCTAATTCTGCCTTTTCCTGTGTTTTTAGCTGCCCCTCCATTTGCCTGATTG